>NC_056746.1:1520012630-1520092079 GCF_019279795.1 Protopterus annectens
TCATTGCTCTGTCTGTCAGAGACATTGGGGCCAGACCTGGGGTGAATTTTCGATTTTGCTTCCATTGGTCAGAGTTAAGCTTAAATAGAGTTAGGGATGGACTGTGCTCCACATGGATGGGGAAACTGTTCCAGAGCATGGGGATCCTCCGAGACTCTTATCTGTCTTGCCAACCTATCTTATTTATGTCACAAGCAAAATTTAAATCCTTGGATCTAATGGTCCTGATGCTGTTAGTTTTGCAGATATGAAAAAAATTAATCAGAGCTGAATACGAGGATGCCTTGTGTGCCAAGCATAGATTGCCTCTCAATAACATGTAGGAGACGAGTATAGAGGGCTTTAATGTGATAGGACATTTAGTTCATAATCTAGATTCCCCAGCTATGATTATAGAATAATTATACGAAACATAGTAAAACTTGTAGTAATAACCAGCAGAGGTTAAAATAAATAAATATATATATAAATATATATATATATATATATATATATATAGAGAGAGAGATATATATAGATATATATATATAGATATATATATATATATATATATATGTGTGTGTGTGTGTGTGTGTGTATATAAAATATATATTTTTATTATTTTTTTTAAGCAGCTGCTTAATACCATGTACTATAGGGGACTCGCACATCTAGTGAAGTAGCATTTTCCAGAGGTTGGGTCCTTGATAAAATCAGTGCAAGAAGACTACAGCAGCAGCTCTAGAAGTGCAAACAGCCAATGAGTGGCCAAGCACAGGGAATAATACAGCTTGCACAAGGCAAAGGAAGGAAGTCTTTAACATGTTATGGGGGGGAGGCAAGGCTGATGTTGTGTTACACTAAATAAACCAACGCTGGAACTTTAAAAGTGATCTGCAAATGAATTGGTGGCCAGTATAGATCATAAAGGACTGACATAATATTTTGGTAAAAAAGTAACCCAGTATGTAGAGCTTTAACTAGTTCAATAGATGGTTACAAAAATTCAGCTGTTGATACCTATGCAGCAATTATGGGGTCTTTTCTTAATGCATTTGGAAAGCATTACAAGCAAGATGCAAGATCCAGATCCATATTTTCCTTTGGACCTGCTATTGTCATGGGTATGTTCTTAGGAAAGCTCCTCTTGAGCCAAGTAAAACTATATTTTTGAGAGTTTCTGCTTCTTTCTCCATTATCTTTAGTCATTTACCTACCCACTTCTTTCTCATACTTTAACATTTTTCCTGTCCTACTTTTTCCGTACACTTTGGTGTATTCTAGACTGTCATCGTTGATAGTTTTCCCTTTTCCTGCACATCTCGGTGTTACACCTCTCAACCTGGAAGCATCAAAAATCTGGACAAAGGCCCATGAAAAGTAGGTACAACTGGCCAAAAATCTGGACACTGATTAACCTAAAATCTGCATGCATAATTATGTAATCCTGCCCACCCCCCATGGAATTGTGGGATACCAAAATTCAAATTGAAGAACAGTGTGGATATAAAAGTGTAAAAAAACAAGAAAACTGCAGTTCCACAGCTGATAAAAGATGAAATTCCAGATCCAGTGTAGTCAAAAAGTTTAATGAAAAAGATGAGCGCTTTCACAATTCAAACAATTGCTTCTTCAGATCACAAAAAGACCAAAAAAACGCAGGTTGAAATACTCCAAGAGTATTTAAACCTGTGTTTTTTGGTCTTTTTGTGATCTGAAGAAACAGTTTGAATTGTGAAAGTGCTCATCTTTTTCCTTAAATTTTTTAATTTCACTGGATCTGGAATTTCGTCTTTTATCAGACGTGGAACTGCACTTTTTCTTGTTTTTTACCTGTTGACTGTTTGGTTTTGTGCAGCTAACTGTTGTGAGGTTCATGGGTAGGTACTAGGCTATTGGCCCTAGTGCCTATATAAGCCTAGCCAAATGGTACCCTGGCTTTTGCCACCCAAGAAAATTATTTTCCTGTGCCCCTGTCAAGCAGAGCCACAGAAGTGATCCCCGGGGTGAATTTCCTATCTCCCATCCAGTCATCAAGATTTTTCTTGGGTTCTAATGAGGAGCTTTGTTTGATATAAATAGGTAGTTTGTTCCAGAGTATGGGAAGTTTCTGAGATAGGAATCTATCCCTCCAGCATGTTCTGTTTGTTGTGGTGACAAGGTTTAGGTCCCTAGAGCGTGTAGCTCAGAGGGATTGGGATTTCTTTACGTGGAGCATGTCCAACAGCTCTGGGTTTGACATAGCTTTGTATGTTAGGCAGAGATCGCCTCTGAGTAGGCGATATGCAACAGAGTAAAGCTGGAGTTTATCTTGTGAGGTACATACCAAAAGGGGCTTGTACTCTATAATGGGTCTATTGAGTGATGAGTAGAGGGGAACAATGACCTCTTTTTTTCCTGGATGAGAAACCTTTTGTGATGAGGTGTGCCACGTTGAAGGATTTCCTGACTACTGTGGAGATGTGATTATCAAAGGAGAGACTATTGTCCACCTGTGTCCCAAGGTCTCTTATCACACTTCCGGTGTTAAGTAGACTACCGCCTATGTGGTAGTTCATGGGTACAGAGCTTTTACCAAAAGGGATGACAGTGCACTTTTTGGCATTGAGCTTGAGGCCATGGCTTTGACAACAGGTATCTGTCTCAGTGAGGCCCTTTTGTAGATTGTCCACATCGTTGAGAGATTTGATTATGGCTCCTAGGTATTTATATTTTCTTGACTTGTGGATATGAATGTGCTTAAATGGAAGAAGTCTGCATTCCTCCATATTTACATTTTCAGCAGTTTAAAATCCCATATCAAGTACTAATACTCTGTAAAAGGATTGAAAAAGAAGGGGATGTGTGTTGAGTCTGTTGCTTTATGCTTTGGATACCTGTAAATTGAAGATACAAACTTGAACCTCAGTCCAGGGACTATGAAGACTGGAAATAATACTTCACTTGTGTGAGCCAGCTATGAGAGAAAGAACACAGGGAAATCTATTTCCTCTCTGAATGCCACATGGCTTTTCAGTATAGTACCACTAAAGTGAAAATGCCTTATCAAACCTGTAAATGAGCAGAACTTTGCAAACAAGACTTAAGTTCCTTTTTTATTCTAAGGACTAAAGGGTCATATACTAATGAGGGCTTTAAAGTACAATCTGAAAAGTCTGAGGTTCTTTTCTGTCACTCTGTCCCAGAGGTAGTGATGAGCACCCCAAATGTGATGTTTTTAAATATGTTCATGTTACTGCACTTGAGGCAAAGTTGAATGCACTAAGCCAGTATCTTCAACTTGTATGCATTTTGGTAATCCATCCACACATATTAGTCACAGCTGACTCATGTCTCGACCCATTAACGGTGACTGCCATCCAAGGAGTTTACTTGTTAAAGGTAGAATGGAAGTTGGTTGCCATGCCTTTCTTCCATCTCTCTCTCTCTCTCTATATATATATATATATATATATATATATATATATATATATATATATATATATTTGTCACCAGTCTACTTACAGCATGTCTTGTGTTTAAGCTGCAAAAACAAAATCCTTACTGATTATTTTAAATACATACATACTGTCTACAACTTTTATGGTATATATTTATAAACAAATATACAATGAATTAAAAATCTGAAATGCCAGTGAGAAAGGCAAAATAACTAAGCATAGCTGATTGTCTTGCAAGTATATTCTACTTCTAATTCTGTTGTGAAACCCAAGCCATTTCTCTGCAGCCACAAACATAAAACATTATTCATATAAAGAAGTATTTACTAGTCATTAATAAGAAACTTGGAAATATACCGGAATAATCTGCCTTGTGAGTAATTACATTTTAATTTTATTATTTTCTGTGGAGTAAGAGAGTTTACTGTTCAAACAAATAGCAAGTAAATACAAGAGTGAACATTAGAAAAGTTTGCACTGCGCATACAACAGTGGTAACACTATAAATATTTTTACACACCAGCAAAATTAAAAGCAATTTATCCTGCACATTTAGGCAATTACCAAAGTTGTAGAAGTGACACTGTGGCTGAATGGGAAGCATGTTTTCTGGTCTTGTGAAGGCTTGTTCAAATTTAGAAAATCCATTAAAGATACAGTGACAGGAATAACAGACAATAAATTTGAAGTAAAGAAAGAAATTTTGATTTTGGAGTATTTGACAGAACCACAAATTTCACAAGTTAAAGGGTGTTTTTTTCAATAATAACCCTAGCAGCTAAGAAGACAATTATGAAAAGATGGAAACCGCATCGGAAACCTGGTAGGGAGCACTTCATAGGGTTGGTAGCAGGGATAAGAGATGCTACAGAAATAGCCATATTAGGTAAAAAAAAATTTTATAAACAGATGGTTTCCATCCTTAATTACACAGAAGGGAAATAGTAACTGAGTTTGCAGAGAACATACAGTTTCTTAACCCTAGCTGTTATCGTTTTTATTCATCAGAGTTTATTCAACCCAACCGGTTTATTTTTATTATTCTATTTTATTTACTTAGTTCCTTTTTTCGTAAATGTTTTTTTAATTATTTTTTTAGATGATGGTGTAGATAAGATGTATATAGTTAACTGTTTTAGTTTAATCAATATTCTAGCCGCTGACTTATTGAATAACCATACATGTGGTATTTGCTACAAACATGTGCATTTATAAAGATCCAGCCATCCATCCTAAACCCCTTTTTCCATTTTTGCACATGGGTCAGGGTGTCACTTCAACAGTGACAATCATCAAGAGCCAAGGTTTACCCCTCTGGGTGGCTAGCCTTGCCACAGTAGTTCATCCATACCACACACTCACGCACATACTCACTCCTAGGGCCAATTTAGAGTGTCCAGTCCCACCTGCTGCATGTCTTTGGAATTGGGAGGAAACCAGAGCACCCGGAAGAAACTTTCACAAACGCAGGTAGGACATGCAGACTCTGCACAGAAGGCAACCTGGCCAAGAATCGAACTGGGAACCTTTTGCTGTGAGGTGACAGCGCCAACCTGTGCACCACTGTGCTGCCCAGTCCAATGCAATGCACACCATTGTGCAGTTATAAACATATGGAGAATAATATGTAAAATGGGTTTGAACAGTTTGATCCATTTGATAGCTCAGCTGAGAAATGCAGATATGTGTTGGACTTTAGCCTGCTAAATGAACAAAGTAAGACAGGAAATAAAAAAGACTAAGAGAGAAAGATTTAAATATATGTCATGCATGAGGACTGCACTACTTGTAAACACTGTGCTGATGAAATAAAAGTGGTTTGTTGGAAAAAAAAAATTACATCCCTACTGCTCAGCAGCAGTAAAGAAGAGAGTGAAAATCAGCAATGCATGATTATTGTATATCATAATCCAGCCCACTAGAAGTCTTGTGTTTTAACAAAATTCAAGTACTGTGATCCAAACTGCAGCAGCCTCTTATACACTAACTTTAGTCAGGAAAATATGTGAAGGTCCTAGTAGTTAGCCGGCTACTCATATTTCAAACATGGGTACAATGACAGCAAATCCGTCATCTGCACTTTGAAGAGGTAGTACTAAAAGTGACAAATCTACATCTAAGAGGCAGTTTATTAATCAAACCGAAAGTGCAAAGATGCCCAAGATGTAGTTTTCAGTACTCTACATCATAGCACCACGTGTGCACATCTGTTTATAAAGATATTGTTGCATTTTCTCAGAGACAGAAAGCAGTCTACCAAAGCAATCTAGTGCACTTACATAGTGTTAGCGCACCTTCCACCAAGACAAAATGGGGAGTTGCACCCACCAGCCAGACAACATAAACAGAAAAAATATGCTAGAAAATGCCAGACATCAAGTAATTGTACCAGCTATTATGAAAAAGGTATCTAGATTCCAGAATTACTAATTCAGATAATACTCTGCTATACCCTATTAAAGTATGAAAGTTTAAAATGCAGCTACAGTTCAGTTTCACTATTTCAGTAAGGTATTTATCTGACTGGCCCTTCTTTTAAAATTGTTAATATTTTTGTGATGTAGTTTAACAAATCTGATTAGCGATCAGTCTTGGCCACTGAAATATGTTTTTCGCCTATATAAGCCGATCCAAAACCATCCATCCATAACCCCTTTTTCCATTTTTTTGCACATGGGGTCAGGGTGTCACTTCCAACAGTGACAATCATCTAGAGCCAAGATTCAAACCGTCTGGTGACTAGCCTTAATACTGGTGTTCTTCCATACCATGCACGCGCACACATGCACACCTACGGCCAATTTAGAGTAACCAATCCACATAGTGGTGTCGGTTTCTGCCTTTTTTCCATCGAGAACTTCTCATCATGATAAATTACTTCTGCCTTGCTTGCTACGATTTTCTTCTACTTAGAGCTGAATGAAGCATGACAGTGTTTCTCTAGCCTAACATGCCATCATAACAGTGAGTTTATATGTAGCAAGGATATCTGTTCAGTCCACTATAGGTTCTCCTAGTTCAGTGATGGCAAAACATTTGGGTTCGGCATGTCAAAAATTCGGAAAATGCCTAACTTGACTTTCCTTGCATGTCATCCCCCCTCCCCTCAAAAAATAAATAATTAATAAAACAGCATGGCTGTCAATACATCAGAGGTAAATTTCAACAGAATCTGGGACAAATCTAGAAATAAGAGACATGGACAGTTTTAAACTACTACTAATTTGAGACACTGACAGAAAAAAAAAATGAACGTGAAGTACAGTTAGTCTATAAATCTAATTATTATCATTATTAAGTTTAAAGAGTTGCCAGTTTTAGTAGGGATTAAGAGGGACAGTTGAGAGGAATGTTAGAGCGCACACGTAGAAATGCAGACTACTTGCCCTTTGCAGAAGTGTAACCGCAAAGAGAAAACAATGTTCAGCACTGCCCTTTGCAGAGAAAGTATACTGAAGTAATCTTTGAGGTTAATAACTTCCTTTCCTCTGCAGAAGTGTTGTTGAACTGGCTTGTGGCACAGAATAATTCAATGCACTTCACACAAGCAACAAATGCAAAATCAGTTCCTTTGGTAATTCTGGTGTTGGTGAATGCTGGTGTCACCCAAAATGTTGTTGTCATACATTCCCCATCACTGTCCTAGTTGTATCTTCCTACATGTATACATTTACATGCCCCCATCAGTGCTTTAAAGCACACAGCATGTTCTCCAGTTACGTTACCTAACAGGACGCTGTAAATATTCAGAACTGCAAGTCCCCCCCCTCCCCCCCTCCCCCCCAAAAAAATACCTGCAACAATTCAGATATCAAACTCCTTTCTAGTAATGTACCTGTTGGGAGTGATGATGCAGCAGACCTGCAGTGCCAGCTTTCATAATGAATGCCTATGCTGCATTTGTGGTCAAGCTAATGCGCCTAGTGATTTAACTGTAACAAACTGCTTTTTAAATTAGTAGCAAGCAGTTTTACTTACTTTTTTTAACCTTCATAGAGAAGATGTGTGTTTTAATGGGTGCCTGGAGACCTGCTACAGTTGTGGACAAAGATTAAAACTCTATCACATTTTAAATATTAATGTTAATTTCCCTAAAACATTAAAGGGGCAACAGGTGCTACATATACAGATGCATTTTCTATATGATGTCTGGCACTGCTTACTGGTTGTAATTATTAATACTGTATCAGAAAATCCCTTATTCTTGTACAAGAGACAGTGCAATAACTTAGTGGCAACATCAGTATTGTAAGGAACTGCATGAAAACAAAATCGGTATTTAAAGGGGCCAATTGGGAATTTGTGAATTATTTTGAACCCAAAACAGTGAAATACTGAGGAATTTGGTACAGTTGAGAGGTGTAGTCAGTGTATTAACAATCATTGTTGATCGTTTTCTTCCTGCTGTTTCTTTTTCTGTTAAAAACTACTGTTTCTGAAGCTTTCTGTGTGTGTGTGTGTGTGGGGTTTGTATAAACTGGCGTGTGTGTGTGTGGGGTTTGTATAAACTGGCCTGTGGTCGCAAATTATTTACAAACTTTAGAATTTTTCTCAGTATAGCAGGTAAACCAAAAGTTGGTTTCAAAAGTTGCCAGAAATACAGGCACAAACTTTTTGCGTCAGACATGCAGTCACTATGTGTTTATTGCCTAAGCCCTGATCACCTTCAAGAAGACTGTTCTATTTGCAGTTTGTCACAGGGCACTAGTGGAAAGATGTAATTAACTTTTTTTATGAAGGGTATAATTCCATCAGCCTTCAGTGAGGCCTTATCCGGTGCTGACAAAGTTAGGAGTAAGACCATTTCTCCTCCTTTCTCCTTGTCTTCCAAGGTTATGGAAAAAACAAAAAAGAGAAGCTTATCTGTGCCTTCCACTCCACCAGCACTGTCCTTGAAAAAGTTTATAAGTCTTGGGTTCATTTAGAACCCCTAGAACAGACCGACTCCTCTACTAAAACTTCTGTCCCAAAAGGACGTGAGGAACTGAGTTTATCAGATTGGACAAAGTTTTTGGCACCTAGCACTTCGATTTTTCAACACCAAAATTTTCGGTGCAGACATCTCTAACATTATCGACTATTTCGATACCAAGTAAGCAAATTGATGAGCCATCAATTATAGATCTTCCAAAGACGCCATTTCACCTTCTGTCAACTCCTTTGCAGGAAGGCTACTTTGGCCCTTTCTGTAAAGGCCAAAATCGCCCTCCTCCCATTTGATCTGTTCCACTAAGAGCTTAACTGAAGGTGATGTAGAGAAGCTGGTGAATAAGATACTGTGGGCGAGAGCATAGTCCGATACCTCTTCAGCCCCAGCCCCCTCTCTTTGGGAGCAGATTATTCCTCCAGGATTTCCTCCTCTGACTTTTCCTGAAGCATCAGAGTTCACTCCTCTAAGTCATTCAGTGCCGACCGCATTTGTTCCAGAGAATCCCTATCTTCAGGACCGGTTGTTGCTTGGAGGTCTTCGATCATATCAGATTTGGAGGCCTCATGGTGCCCAGTCTGTCCTGCATCTCCAGGAGGTATGAGTTGACACCTATTTTTTCGGAACTGTGTCTGCACCTTGGGGCTTTGGCACAGATCAGCTCAGCTCCTTCTTCGGTCTCAGAGGCTGTCACTTCAGAGTAGGGAGTGACCACGGTTCTGAGACAGTTTTTCTCAGTTTTGGGCTCCCTTCCCTCTTTTGGAGCGTTTCAGCTTTCGAGACCATGGAGAGAACACTGACTGCCGCAATCATTCGGCCCCTTCAACTTTGGAGCCAGTGTCCCTTTCTTCCTCTCACCCAGATATTCAACCTGTACTCCCACTGAGTCAGCAAGTGCCAATACCATAGGAGTCTCAGATAGCAGTTCTCTCCTTTTCTGATACCCCTGCAGATCACCCCACTGAAGAGGTCCATAAGAAAAAGTGCAAGAGGAAACACTTGGATTCCCAAGAGGAATCTATCACCAAAGACACCAACTTCAGTGAAGGTGAGAGATCCCCAAAGTCACCCCCTGATGTCTTCTTTGGAGACATCCTGGAAATATTGAAACAGAGCGGTGACTGGAAATCCCAAAATCTCTCTTCAGAGGAGTCCATGTAACTGCAGGCATTTGGCACTTGACCGTCTACCTCTTGGGTGTCTCCACCCGCTGTTGAGCCCATTCAGTTGATCTGTCAGCGGGTGTGGAAGGCCCCTGACACTATTGAATGAATTCCCAGGAGACCTGACAAATTTCTGTCCACCCCTAAAGACAAACCATTCTGGGCCATAGTATTAGCTGTTAATGCTATGGCCATGGTGGCAACTACAAAGAAGGAACTGAATGAAGAGCGTTCCTCTAGTCCTCCACCCAACAGTGTGTCTTGGACAATGGATAGGTTTGGGAAGTGCGTCTGTGTTTCATCAACCTTTGCCTTAAGATCCTTGAATTTCTTGGCACACTTCACCAGACCTCAGAGGCATCTGGTCAAGGAGATTATCAGATACCCTTGCAGGAACCATTTCTGAGGATGTCCAAGAAAAGGTGACTTCCCAGTTGGTTATACTAGAGTCTGTCTGATTTGTGCATGAGGCTTATCACTTGTGCAGCCAAAAGGACCACCAGAGCAGTGGGTTCAGGCGTGGCCATTAGGAGACATGCCTGGATGCAGGTATGAGACTTTGCAGAGCCATTTAGGTCTTAATTTGTCAATGCACACTTTGACGGATTGTCCTTGTTTGGCTCTCAAGTTAGAGAAATTTTATCCCAGGTGTGAGAAGGATGGAATGACCCTTTCTGTGGTAGGCATACGTTTTTCCACTCCTCTACAACCTTTCTCTAGAAATCAGAGAAGCAGTGGAAAAATGTGGTTCAAAAAGTCCCAAGGGCCTTTTTAGGACATGCATGGAGGTAGTTCACTCAGGGGCAGAGGAGGAACTTTAATGGAAGATGCACGTATGTAGCAGTGGTGGCCCACAAAAATAAGGGTTTCAGAGATTCTTTCTGTGGTAAATGCTACCAACGCTCCTGGAAGGAGGCCCGATTGTCTTCCTTTGTAGGCAGATGGCGGACACTTATCCCTGCACCAAAATGCCAGCCTACAAATAACTTCGGGCACTTGGATGCAGAGGATTATATCCAGAGGCTATACAATTCCCTTTTCCCTTCCTCTTGCCATGTACAAGAAAATTTCCGATATTCCACACAGTCAAAGCACAGTCAGAGGGAACGGTGTAGCGTCCACTGCCAGGTTGGCACCCTCTCCCCCTTCCGTGTTGGGAGTCTGTCACATCCAGGGCACATGGAGGACCACACTACTAGGCTGGGTGCCCCCTCCACACCTCGGGGAGGCGCAGGAGCGCCTGCACCTTCTGCTGTGTGGAAAGGACCCCCCCCTGCCATCAGGGGGCGAGCGGGATGGAAGCCACCCTGCCTCTCGCTCCCCCTCTTCCTCCCCCCAAGAGTCGTGGCTTGGTTCCTCCAGCCTCCGCAGGGGTGGCTGGAGAGAGAAAGAGACAGCTTCAGGGAGGTGGAGCGAGGAGAGGCGGTCCCCGGGGATGGTGCCATCCAAGGACACTTCTGCTAATGATCCTTCCACAGGTTCACCTCCGAAGCCTTGTTAAGACTTTTATTTCCTCTAGGTAGTCAAGTTTGATAGTCTTCTCAGTGCACCTCTTGGCCATGACAGACTACAACAGGGCCAGTCAGAGAACCTCACTAAACCATTCAACTGGAGAAGTGGCAGGTGGTGTGTACAAAGGCAAGGGTTTAATGCAAGTTTATGACCTGCACTTGCTGAGAATTCCTCATTCGTGGGGAATAATTAGTCTTCGGATCCCATCATGAATGGGGTTCACTGGATTACCCAGACCTGTCTGCCAAAGGTAGACATGCTGATCCATTCTGTGTAGCACGGACATTTAAGGGCATCACATACTTGTTATTACTCAGTCTTGTGTGGCTGAAAGCCACTTTCCCATCTAAGAATTTGGAGACGACCGCACGGGGTAGCATAAATAGTTAGTATGGCGGAGTCTCATTCATTCATAGGAATTAACCAGACAAATCGCTCCACCAGGTATGAACGGCCATGGCCCCCCACCCATGGAATCGAGAAGGAGCTAGCAATCTGTCAGTCCTTTCCGTGTTTTGGCCGGGTGAGGTTTCCCGTGTTGAGTCAAATTAAGCTGCAAGCTCCACTCCTGGTGGTGCCCTTCCATCAATTCCTTAAGTTTCAGCTTTGCAACCATACTCCTCTCAGAACCCAAATACTTTGGTTTCCGGGAAAGCTCCCTGGTAGGTCATGGGGAATAATGCCACGGGATGGCTAATCAGCATAGTTTATGGTTGGAACTACTACAGTATCTGTGATAGTTTACAAACCTCCGCCTTTTGTTCTTGGTTAATGAAAACATTCTTGGGAAATGGTTTTGCATTCGTTTGTCTTGTGCCGGTTCAAGAATTTCACCTCTAGTGGCACAATACAAATGCCCCCAGCTGTCCCTCTTAATCATGGCCCCAGTTCTGAAAAACCAACAAAATAGAACCGGAATCCTATTCCATTATTCCTAGCTGAAGTATTCAGGCAACAGGCCTGCTTTGAACACAGTTTTTTTCAAAGTAAACTCTTCGGACCCCCAAGACACTCTGTTAAGAGCATCGAGGGAGTGCTGAGAGGTAGGGGTGGTTAAGGCAGTAGCTCACCTCGCGGCAGACCACCAGCCCAATCCCAAGATACAACTATGAGCTTTTTAACTGCAGCAACTTTAATATATGCTATTGGAGCTGGAATTACCATGGCTGCTGGCATCAGGCTTACCCTCCAATAGATCCTCATTAAAGGATTTAAAGTGTACTCATTCCAATTACAGGGCCTCTAGTCTTAGAGCAATACAAACCTGTTATTGCTCGATCTGATGTGGCTGAAAGCCACTTGGCCCTTTAAGAAGTTGGAGACGACTGCACAAGGCCGCATAACTAGTTAGCATGGTGAAGTCTCATTTGTTATAGGAATTAACCAGATATCTAGAAATACAAAAACTGATGGGAAAAAGTCATCCAAGGAGTTCAACCAGACCAGAGAAAGTCCAGAATTTATTCAAGATTCTTTTTAGTGCCAAAAAACACAGGAGACTGAAGACCAATTCTGGATCCAAGTGTATTGAACGAATCAGTTTGTCAAACCAAATTTCAGATGATCACGGTACAGTCCATTCTTGGAAAAAGACGACTGGATGTAGATATTCAGGATACATATTACCATATAAAGATGGACAAACAATCCAGAAGATTCCTCCACTTCCGTTTGGGAGCCAGTCACTTTCAATTCAGACTTCAGCCTTTTGTTCTCACCACAGCCTGCATGGTGTTCACTAAGCATATGGTAGTTGTAGAAGGTCACTTGAGACTGCAGGGATTCCAAGTGTTTCCGTACATAGACTATTGGCTCATTACTGCTCCAACCAGGCATTAGTTGATAGAAGCAAGAGACCATGTACTTCATGTTTGCTCTTTTCTGGGAATGACTATAAGTGACGACAAATCAAAACTGACCCCAGCTCAGAATTTAGAGTTCATAGAATCGCTTCTAAATACTCAACTTCCATAGCTTCCATGTGAGATTACAGAAAATCAGAGTACAGGTACAGAAGATAATCAGCAACAGGAAAGTAACTTCCCTTCTAGCCATTCAAGCATTGGGCTCCATGGCTGCAACTACAGCTATAGTTCCCTTAGCAAGATACCACAAGAGGATGCTATAATGGTTGCTATCGTCTCAGTGGTCAGTGTTGCACCAACCCATGTTGGACCTGATTTTGATCACCAGTCTTTGCAGAAATTAGTTAGATTGGTGGATGCATTCATAAGACATTCTCCTAGTCCATCCTTTCTTCCATCACAGCCACCGAGCCATAGTGACCACGGATGCTCAGATTGGGCGGGGGCATTATCTGGGCAAGACTGTCATTGGTTTAGTACATCAACAAACCGGGGTGAACCAAATCCTACCCCATTTGTTGAGAAGCTCTCAGAGGGTGACACTGGGTGATCTCTTTTAATTGCTTTCTGATAGCAGTGCACATTCCATGGAGTTCCAATGTGATAGCAGACAAACTAAGCAGGTGTATTCTCCTACCTTGTGAGTGGTGTCTCGGTCTTTTTGCGATCCGTTTGCCTCTCCACTAAATGACATGTGCAGCAAGTACATTGCCCTGATCCCCCCTCCGGGGGAGTCACCGGGAGATGCTGTTCTCCACACTTGGCTCTCCGTACTGTGTATGCCTTTCCCCCAGTTCCTCTAATTCCAGAATTCCTACAGAAAGCAATCAGGTTAAAGAGCAAAATAATCCTCATTGCACCTTATTGGCTTCAAAAAATATGCTTCCCCTTTCTTTGGCCTTATCTGATTCAACTACCTTGGATTACGGACCCAGTTCCAGACCTATCTCATCCACAGGGGTTGAGCCATCCGAACATTGTGAACCTCAAGCTTGACAGCTTGTTTTCATCAGTTCCATTAATAGCCAAGCATCCCTCACTCTCTTCCCTGGTACGTCATATACTCTATACTAGTAAATACAGGAGGTTTACCCATATGGGCTCATGATTATAATATTGACCCTTTTTCAGCACCCAACAATAAAATCCTAAAATTTTTAACTTCACATTTTGAAACGCGTGCTTCCCAGTCTACTATAAAAATTCAGTTAGCTGCTATTTCTCATTTCCATAATGGGTGTAAAGAATCCTCTTTGGCTTCTCATAAGCTTTGCAAGGCCTTCTTAAAAGGAATTTTCTTGCTAAAACCCCCTTACAAAGATCACACTTCACCTTGGAATCTCAGTTTAGTGCTACAAGCCATCATTCAACCTCCTTTTTAAACTTCAGCTAAATGCAATCAAAACGTTTTATCCTGGAAAACAATATTTTTAGTGAAAATACCTACAGCCAGAAGGATTTCTGAAGTACAAGCTTTATCATGTAAACCCCCTTACCTGATTTTCCATAAAGATAAGAGTTTCCCTGAGAACCCATACTTCCTTCTTGCCTAAGGTGGTGTCAGAGACCAGTATCCGTCAGACTATTAATTTACCAGTATTTTTCCCAGTTTTACTAACAAAGGTGAATACTGCTTACATTTATTAACTGTTCACAGACGATTACATTTCTGTCTACACAGAAGCAAGAATTTCAGAAAATCCGGCCAACTATTTGTACCATTTTCATCTACGAGACTTGGCCAACCAGTCAGCAAAGTGATGCTAGTCAGATGGCTCAAAGAATGTATTTCTTTTATCTACAATAAAAAGAAAATGAAGTTGCCTAGACCTTTAAAGGCACATTCTACCAGAACTGCAGCTACTTCAGCAGTTTTCAATCTAGAGCTTCTGTGGATGATATCTGCACAGCAGTAACTTGGGCTTCCCCCTCATACCTTTATTACTCATTACAAATTGGATCTGGTCTCCAAGGGGAAGTGTGTCATTTGTTTCCATGGTGCTCAGGAATATCCTTCCTTGAGTCCACCCAAGGTTAAAGGTAGCTGGGAACTCTGTTCCATATGTCGAGGATAAAATGAAAATTGACAACATCAGATAAAGAACTTATGTACTCACCATAATGTTCCATCTGTGTTTTCCATTTTCATTTATCCTCGACTCCCCTCCCACCTTTCCCTGGCCCTTGAAGTTTGTTGTATGGTCCCTAATATGGTCTCTCTGAAGGCTTTTGGGGTTTATTCTTTCTGTCTGTCTTTCAGTAAACTCTGTCTGAGGTAACTAGGACAGGAGCATTGCGAGTAAGTGTTAAGCTCAAGAGTTTTTGGCTGTAATAATGGCTGAGTCTTTTCCAAGATTCAGAACCGAACTCCTATGTCAAGGATTAATGAAAATGGGCAGCACAGATTGGAATGTTATGGTGAGTACATAACTTCTTTTTCACTGTCTTATCAGGACCCAAAGTAGAATTCAAGGTAGGTTCACCAAAGCCTCCTTTTATGTAAATGCACATCATCACTTAGACTAGTAAAGGTGATCTACTGGATCTTGGGTCTGATCATGTCAGGATAGACAGGAATTGCCCTTGATGGTCTTTTGTCAAACCACAAATACTTGGATATACAAAGGATATTCAGTATAATCTAAAGACTGTAGATGTCAGTGTGCTTGGCTGAAATTCTCCACAGCCACTGCATATTTCTTGCAGACTTATAAAGGATGAAACTATTTTCATTGATGTCTTAGTTGTAAGGAACTCAACACCCAGTTCACATCCTTTAGAGGAAAAGATAGGCAGGTTGCACAGCCTGTTGACCACCTGGGAGAGCATGTCTAGCTGATTTGATTCAGTTGAGAATACTCTAGTCACTAAAATTGAATTTTTGAAGAAGGATCACAGCTTGAGAAAGCAGTATAATGTTTTTGGTTAGTAAATCTCCGTTTGTGCTTGAACCTTTGCTCCAGTCTTTTAAACTCCAGGTGCTTGGCCTCAAACCAGTACTCATAAGATCTCAGGTGGATGGGGCATACATTAAGGTAGTGAAGCAAGTCTATATGGCTTTTACTGCCATATTGTAGGCTGCAGGGAACTCTTCGGTCACTGTTACAGGGCACCTAAAGGAGCTGGTAGAGGGCAAAAGTAAACGGAGCAGCAGTTGCAGCATTTAAATTCCTGCATTTCACAAGTTCAAGATGTTCTTCAACTAGAGTAAATGAACTATGTGATAAGAAAGGTATGTAATTTAGGCAGTGACTTTGCCATTTGTGCTTGTCTTTATGCTACATTGTGGAAATTCATGATCCTGGCAGTAGCTTTTTTTACTGAGAAAGATGGTAGTGGGCATTTAAACTCCAAGGAGAAGTAGAATTGCATGACACAAAGTAGGAGCTTAATACTATTATTTCTCCATTTATGATGCCATTTTTATTACAGGCCGAATTATTTACATTATTAATTCAGGCTGTAAGTTTTTAAAGTAAATACAGACCATGTGTCTTTTGCTAAACTTGTTACTGTTTTTGTAGGGAACAGAGAGATGGACCAGTAAATCAAGCCTGCTTCAAGTGCTTATTTCAATACAAGGTAAGTGTAATCCTGTTCCTGAGCTTTGCTGTATTTTGTGCCTTTTATAATTATTGTTTTCCCAGTTACGGAGTAACGGAATGTCATCAAAATTATTAAAATTTACAACTGTGTATGGTGTAGAATTTCCATTTCTGACTGGAGATAAATGAACGATGCTGTTGGTGTTAGGTGTGGCCTTGTTCAGTATGGTTGTGTTGTATATGTTACAAAATCATTTGATTGGTTCAGACATGACACCATGACAGGTGCACTGTCATAGACAGAGGAGACTTTTTTTCCAAGATGTGCTGTGGCTTTGTGGGTGGGCAGATAGCACCTGTTGGGCTGTTATGCTGTTTTATAAGGTGGTACATACGCTAGGGGTTACTGTAAAGAAGACAGTAAAGGAAAAAGGTCTAAGTTGGGGTGTCAACAAGTTTTCATTATTTGCTTGTTTAACAGCTGAAGGGGACTTCTCAATACATCACTCTTTTCAGTCATACCCTGAACAGCAGCTCTGCTAATAAACAAGAAGTACAAAGAATATTTTACTAATTATGTATGGAAATAAATAAAACACTAGGTGATATCACTGTTTTCTCAAATGATTAGTACAAATTTCAGTAATTAAGTTATAGCCGACTAGTTTCTTAAAGCATTTGTGGCACTGAAATTAAGTCAGATATGTGTTCCATATAAGACCACTGATGGTGCCTAATGAGTAAAAGAGGCATGTGTATGCCTAGGTAGATGATGTACAGTGGGCTAATTAGTGTCATGCTGGTGGTTTGGAGAGTTTAGTTTTAAAATGTGAGAAGAGAAGAATGATGAATGGTTAACTCCAGGAAGAGGATTGTATGGAGTCCACATTTTAACCCACAGACCAAACTAACTTTTGAAAAGATTGACTCATCCCTGTAGTGGGAGTCCAGTTTAATCATTTAGCAGGTGGTAGGCAGCAATTCTATTAGCAGAGCTTTTGTTGGTGTAGTGTATAAAGAATTTACTTGGCTGTCAATGAGAGGTAGGCAAGCAGTTTGCTGATTTATTGGTATAGCAGTGATATTCAAATGTAGGTGACAGGCAAACAGATCCAACAGTTTTTGATCATTGAAGTTTTTGATTAGCAGAGATTCTGCATTGGTTAGGCTTTAGCTGAATATTTCCAAAAAAAAACGAAACACACCCTTACCACTATGGTGGGCCTTGTATTATATGACCCACTCCCAGACCCTGCACTATCATACAAGCTTGGTCAGCCCTAAGGAAGAAGTCTCCTTACCCTAGGCTGAGAACAATCCCTAGTAGCTGTGCTGAGTCTCCCTGCTGAGCGACTCCTTCAGTGTAGATGTCAGAGCCCTGCTTGAAGTGCAGAACTAACCTTTTTGGGCGAATGTTTTTTAAAAGTTCACTCTTCTATGACGAATCATCTCAAGAATATATTTGTTGCTGAAATTTGGTCATGGATGGCCATATTTTAGAATGATTCATTGGATTTTCTTCCAGAAAGGGCTATGTTTGAGGATGAAGCTATCACCACATAACTATTTGTGAAAGGCCCAAATTCGCTTCTTCAGACATCCTTAGAGGTTGCCTTTCTTTAGAGCCTAGGGATTTACTCCCACCACCTCTTAGTTCTGAAGGGGATGAGAATCTTTCATTCTAAACCTCACTGAGTTTATCATGCACGTCTGATGTGTCTTGTTCCAGATGATGAGTCTGCAGTGTCATACCTTGTGTTGCAGCAGTGTACCAGATGGCGTCACTGTATAGGATGGACATATGGACTTTTGGTGCAGCAGCCGCTCTGTTGCGTGGTACCTAAGCAAACTGGTTACTCTCCTCTCATATCTGTTATGTGTAGAGGTAGTGTCTTCTGGCAGTGAGCCAGAGATGAGCATCACCATTCCCATGGCTGTTCACATCAGGGCAGATACTGGGCTCTGTGAACAACTCTTCTGCTCTTGCCTTAGAAAGGAGGAGTTGAGATTCCTATTTGGCTGTTCTTCCAGAAATGAGGCACCCATGTGATTAACATTTTTGCCACTTTAGAGTATGTGTCCTATCTTTGTAATAGGGAGTTCCACATGGCAAGGGAAGTTGATGGTACTGTTCTCCTGGTCATGGGGATTCTTGTATTGCCTTCCCACCATTTGTATGATACCACACTGTCATAAAACTTAGAGAAAAAAGACCATAACTTATCCTTGTTTCTCCCGTCATATCTTATCAGGGCATTGTTTCACATTTTTAGTTCCCTAGCAGTGCAGAAAACATGCCTGATGCAAAGCAATTGGCCCCCTTTTGCATACATACATATATTTCAAGCACAGGCATTAATGCCCTTCTAGCTTGCCAATATTCCAAAACACTGTTAAATCTGCTTTGACGACTTTGAGACAGTCTTTCCATACTTATAATGCACAGAACAAAACCAATAACTAATATGAACCAGCAATTGAGCTCCAAGAAGCAACCAGAACAACACTGAGCAACACGAGTTTACCTAGGTTTCGTCTTTAATCCGACTTCATCAGAACACAAGTTAAGAATGATAAAAATTCTTATATACACCTTAAAAATGACATCATCACCAATCAACTAAAATTGGTTAACACCCCTAAGTAGGAATTAAGATTAAAAGGCCAGCATACAACAGAAGGAACATAACTAAACATTGTTGCAAACTATGTTACAAACACCTATATATCTAAGTTACCTAAATTCCAGTGTATTGTATATACAATTCCATTTTATTACCACTGGACAGTAGAATAAAAAACAGGTACTACATTACCCCAATATATTTTTTAACTTTAAAATAGGCATTATAGAAATACAATCATTGATCCCAGGAGCTTCCTGTGCATTGGTTAACAGCTGCCATCTCATCTCAGCTATATCCAAATGCACATCTAATTTCCTACCTAATTTATCCATTGTAATTTGTTGTAGAACATTAAACATAAATTGATGCCCACTATTACTATCTATATGTCTATACAAGGCATTGGTCTTCTTTCTAAGTCTTATATCTGACTGATGTTCTATAATACGGTCCCTGAATGCCCTGCAGGTCTTTCCTATGTAAAAAGTGGGGCATTGTGTACATGTAGCCACATAAACAACATTTGTTGAATAACAATCAAAGTGGGCTTCTACCTTGACATTTATTCCAGCCAAGGTGAATCGAGCCCCCGTAACTTTGATTAAGTGACATACACTACATCTACCACATTTATAATTACCTTTGTTCCTACCAGTAAATGTTTGTGTACTATCACTTTTCTCCAATAGTTGTTTAAAGGAAACTCCTTTCCTATATACACACTTAGGCGCTCCCCCTAACTTCCGACTAACTATGTGATCTATTCTAAGCATTTTCCAATTGTTGACAATAATGTCAACTACGAAGGGAGCATCAAATGAAAAAGTAGTTATAAAATATAAAGCTTGCTCACTATCAGGCAGCTGATCACTCCCATCATTGCCGAGACTAATTTCTCGCATAGTTACTGTAGTGCCCCTAATATTATGTTGTCCAAATCCCTGCTTTTTACTTAAAAGGGCCCAATAGATACCATTAGTCCTTTTGAGTTTGACTTCATTGGCTACACTATCACATAATGCTATTGGATATCCTCTCCTTATAAACATTGATTTAATTAATTCAAGTTCCTTGATAAAATCATCCTCCAAAGTTGTCATTCTCGCTGCCCTGACCATCTGCCCTTTAACTATTGCCTTTTTCTGATGGTCAGGTTGACTACTTGTGTAACTCAAATATGAGTTGGAGAAGGTACTTTTTCTATGTATGGTTGATACCAAGGTCAAATCAACTGGATTCAGAACCAAATGTACATCCAAATAGTCGATTTCTGTCCTACTCATATTATAAGTAAACTTGAGGAAACCCACAGATTCATTAATAAATTCAATCAGTTCTATAAAATTATCACTCCCGCCTTCCCACAAAATAAACAAATCATCCAGGAAGCGAGTGTAAAAAGTTATATTAGTCATAAATCTACTAGAAAAAAGAAATTCCTGCTCCCAGAACGCCATTACATAATTGGCGTATGCAGGTGCGCACGCCGCCCCCATCGCTACTCCGGTTTTCTGCTTGTAATAGACCCCATCAAAATAAATAAAAGTATTAGATAATACTATTTCCATAAGCACTACCATCAAATTTATTCTATTCTGATCAAATAATCTGGTTTTTAATAATTGCTTCTCCAACCATTCTAGTCCTATTACTGTTGGAATCACAGAAAACAAATTTATTACATCTACAGTTACCATGACAGTGTCTTTCGTAAGTTTGACGCCATTTAATCTTTCCAAAAAGGAGCAGGAATCCTTGGAAATATAACTAAATACTTTTAAACCTTTTTGTAACTCGGAATCCAAGAATTTACTCATAAAATAAGTCTTACTGCGTTTTCCGTCGACTATTGGTCTGAATAACAAATTATTCAATCCCTTATGGATCTTTGGTACCCCAAATATCCGACTCACAACCGGATAATCATTAATCAGGTACCTAAACTCGTCCTCATTAATGTGCCCCTGCCATAGGAGATCCTCGATGTTCAAAGTGACTTTCCTAAAGGCCACATTTAACTCATTAAGACTAACTTCTTCATATGTATCCGTGGCTAATAACCACTTGATGTTGTTTGTGTAATCCATTCTATCAATCAGCACCAATCCATTACCTTTATCGGGCTTCATTATTCTTATTGTAGGATCATTTATTAAACTATCCAATAGGTCATGCTCATTAGCGGACAGGTTATCATTTAAGTTGAATATTTTTCTAGATTGGGAATTTGCTGCCAACCTATAATGTTCCCTAATATCCCATTCGCATATTTTCTCATATGCATTAGTTACACCATTAGCCGGGGGCATATACCTACTTGGCTTTTTCAGGGGCAAGCCACACGGGTTATGCCCTACCCTTTCAACCAACAATCTTAAGTTCATCTTTCTTACCAACATTTTTAAATCAACCAAGGTATCAGACTCCCCCGAGCTAATGGAACAAATGTTAAGCCCTTTGCCAGTAAATCAGCATGCTGCTCACCAATAACTTTAGTGGAATAATTGTATATTTTGAAATCCTTATAAGTATTATCTATAATAACAGGGTTGCTAGGTCCATTATGCGTCATTAATGCAGGATTATCTTGCAAAACTTGAACTAAATCTTCAATTGCACAATCTGTACTATATTCACCTCTACTATGTGAGGGTGTATCATTACCCTGCCTGTTTAAACCTTCATCAATATGTACATATTTACTAACTTCCCCAAAAAAAGTTGGGAATGTATGTAAACTTATATTACTAAGGGAGATGTTCTCCGCTTCCATAATAGATGATACATTATCCGCTATGCTATCTATATCAAACTTGTTAGTTTGATTTGTTCTTTCATATGTCTGTTCAAAATCGTATTGTTCAAGATTAAGTGAACTCATACTCAAATCAACTTCACCAAGCTTGTCTAAAATAGGTATGCTATCATTATTATCCCCTGTAGGTGCACCTTCAGTACTGGTGTTAACATTAACATTTTCTAACCTCATATCAGAACTTACTTGCCCCGTATCATTAATACCCATTCCCTCAATAATTAAATTAAAATTTATACCGAACAAGTCAGTGAAAGTGTCATCACCTGTTCTTACAGCCTTATTTATGTGTACATTGTATACAAAAGTCACAATTACAAGCTTTAACAACTTTCTCATTAACAAGGGAACAATTTTCGTCATAATCTAAATGTCCAGGAGCACAAACAGTTTTATGATGAACCAAATATTCACCTATATTGTTGATAGTCATTGGATAAAGGTCCAAAGTGGCACCAGCCCTTGGATAACGATGATTGTTGGAAGAATCACAATATCCTCCAAAATCACGGGCCACTGAAGTAAAGTGCACCATTGGCGTTGCAACTTGTACCAAATGAGTACCTTCATTAACTTTAACGGTACCGCAAAACTGCTTGTTATTTTCAAGCAACTGTCGACTAATAGTGCGGCATGAGCTCACTTCACTGCTTACACTAGCAGGAGCTGACACGGCTGGAACGCCTGACGGCAGCTCATAAATGTCAGTATTTGCGTAATTAAACAAGTTAGTTCGTGGGTTTGCTACATTCAGTTTAGTCAGCTCTCTATTAAATGTTAAGTTATTACAGTTGTTACAGTTGGCGGGTACGCTCGCATCAAGGCAGCAAAAAGAATCAGTTAGATATATAGGTGTTTGTAACATAGTTTGCAACAATGTTTAGTTATGTTCCTTCTGTTGTATGCTGGCCTTTTAATCTTAATTCCTACTTAGGGGGTGTTAACCAATTTTAGTTGATTGGTGATGTCATTGTTAAGGTGTATATAAGAATTTTTATCATTTATCATATATACATAGGTGTACACATACATGTACACAACAAATGCACACATTAACATCAATGTATAAACATACTAATGTGCACAAGTTAATAAAAACATCATTTCAGCCTACGTTGTAATCCAACAAGAATGGGTTTAATGCTTACTGTACTGTTAAGGCCAGGAGGACTATCAGCTCCCAAACGTACTATCCATTGATATTCTTTAGTTTCAAGAAAATTATTAATATCACCACATCTAAGTGAGGGAATCACCAAATCAATAACTCTAAATCTAAATGTATGTCTGTCCCCACAAGTCTCAATATGCTTATACAAGGCATTCTGAGTATACTGCCTCCTGATTTCCATGTGTCCCTTCTTTCAAAAGGGCTGAGCTTTATACCTATGACTAGTTTAGATTTAGTTGATATTATTACCGACTTGAAAATGTTTGTGAGAAATTTAAATTTAAAAATTTTGTTTAATGTTAGTACTGTTTCTAATAACATTCCTAGAAAACGTAGTGTTTTTATACCTGTGAATACACCTATTACTACTGCTTTTTGCAATGTCTGTGAAGCTGATTTTAGGCAACAGTTCAATGTCTGTGATAGAAAATTTACTTATAATTTAACCTATGAGCAACATCTTGCCTTGCAGAATCTTAAAAGGACTAGTGAAATCATTATTAAGCAGGCAGATAAGGGTGGAAGCATTGTGATTATGGATAGAGCTTGCTATAATTCATCAATGGATAAGCTAGTAATGGATACTTTGTCCTTTAAAAAAATTAGTTTTCTGGATGTAAAGAAACATATTACTGACGTTAATTTACATGTTTATGACATGCAATTTAATAATAATATTAGTTTGGAATTATTTAACTTTTTTTCTGTACCCTGTCCATCTATACCTCAGTTATACGGACTTCCCAAAATACATAAGTGTTTGTCAGACCCTCCCATGAGATCCATCGTCTCTGGCAATGGGTGGGTAACCGAACCTGTTTCAGTTTACCTTCAGAAACAATTGTTTCCTTTTTTGGATAAATGTAATTATGTTTTGAAAGATACTGGTGATTTTCTCTCCAAACTTTCAAAGTGGTATTACAGTAAACCGTGTAATCTGAATGATTTTCTATTTGTTACCTTAGACATTGTATCGTTGTTTACTGTTATCCCTAATTCGTATGGCATAGAGTCCATCAGGAAGTTTTTGACTACTGAAAAATCTTTAGTAAGTGATTCTATTCAAAATATATGTCAATTGTTGGACCTAGTACTTAGCCATAATGTTTTTATTTTCAATCAACAACCGTATTTACAGGTCAACGGGGTCGCCATGGGCACCCGTGCCAATACATATGCAAATCTTGTACTGCATCAGTGGGAATTAGATAATTTACATGATGGAAAAAATTTCTTTGACACACGGGTTGTGTTCTATCAACGGTTTGTTGATGATTGTTTTTTAATTTGGAATGGATCTAGGGACAGTTTAGAAGAATATCTTGTACACTTGAATAACACAACATCGTTTTTGAAGTTTAAGTCGACCATTACTAGTAAAGAGGCTTCCTTCCTTGATGTTAACATTTTTTGCAAGGATGGAATATTGGGCACTTCTGTTTTAAGAAGGAGACATATGTGGGTAGATATGTGCATGCGGACAGCATGCATGCCCCGCATGTCTTCGAGGTGTGATTAAGTCTCAGTTCATTAGAGTGAGTAGGCTCAACACAGATGACATTGTCTTCAATGAACAGTTAAATGACACATTTAAGGATTTTGTTGATTGTGGTTATGCATTGTCTATTTTAAATGAGATGAAGAATCAGGTATCTAATAATAGGCATTCATTATATGCCCCATATTTCAGGAATTATAATCTTACGAACCCTGATGTTGTGATAAATCAAGTTGTAAACTCTACTGTGCAAAGATTTAGATATGTGACTGGTTTTGCAAGTAAGGTTTCCCTTGTTAAACGCACTATCTATAAGTATTGGCCTATTTTAATGGCTTCCCCTGAGCTTACAACATTGTTAAGTGATAAGCCATTCTTCAGCTTTAGGAATATGAAAACCCTCAAAAGTATGTTATGCTACAAAGATTTCCGCCCTTCCTTGAATTTATGCTTTGATAGACCCATCTACTCTACATTTAATTTTGGTACATATGCATGTCTAAACTGCTCCTGTTGTTCAGACTTGATCAGATATGTGGAATCTAATAGTTATGTGCATACGATCACACATCATACATGCACATTTTCTGTAAGAGCTACTTGTACTACTACCAATGTGGTGTACATGGCATCATGTTCTGTATGTCCTGCATACTACATTGGTAAGACTACACGTAGACTCAAGGACAGGATTATTGAACACAAGTCGGAAATCAGGAGGCAGTATACTCAGAATGCCTTGTATAAGCATATTGAGACTTGTGGGGACAGACATACATTTAGATTTAGAGTTATTGATTTGGTGATTCCCTCACTTAGATGTGGTGATATTAATAATTTTCTTGAAACTAAAGAATATCAATGGATAGTATGCGTTTGGGAGCTGATAGTCCTCCTGGCCTTAACAGTACAGTAAGCATTAAACCCATTCTTGTTGGATTACAACGTAGGCTGAAATGATGTTTTTATTAACTTGTGCACATTAGTATGTTTATACATTGATGTTAATGTGTGCATTTGTTGTGTACATGTATGTGTACACCTATGTTTTAATGTTTCTAGAGTTTGTATTAAACATATAGGTATATATATACATTTTTATATTTTTATATTCTTATGATTAAGTATATTTATGTGCTAGAATTAGATTTATATTGTTATGAAATTTGATCATATATATGCATATGTGTAACCATTTTTTTATTGACAAATGCTTTTTTGACAAATGCTTTTTTGCAGTATGTTTCTTTAAATAATTTTTTAAATTGCACATTTGAATATGTCATGTGACTTTGGCTGCAGTCACATGACTACTAGGCCTGTATAAAAGCAGTTGCTTTGTGTAAATGTATGTATTTAGTATTGAGAAAGGGTTTATACCCGAAAGCTTTGCGTCATAAAGTGATTTGTTCTCAGCATTCCTTGTGTGATTTTGGATCTTTTTGCAGTTTGTCTTTCTACATGTACACAATGCCCCGCTTTTTACATAGGAAAGACCTGCAGGGCATTAAGGGACCGTATTATAGAGCATCAGTCAGATATAAGACTTAGAAAGAAGACCAATGCCTTGTATAGACATATAGATAGTAATAGTGGGCATCAATTTATGTTTAATGTTCTACAACAAATTACAATGGATAAATTAGGTAGGAAATTAGATGTGCATTTGGATATAGCTGAGATGAGATGGCAGCTGTTAACCAATGCACAGGAAGCTCCTGGGATCAATGATTGTATTTCTATAATGCCTATTTTAAAGTTAAAAAATATATTGGGGTAATGTAGTACCTGTTTTTTATTCTACTGTCCAGTGGTAATAAAATGGAATTGTATATACAATACACTGGAATTTAGGTAACTTAGATATATAGGTGTTTGTAACATAGTTTGCAACAATGTTTAGTTATGTTCCTTCTGTTGTATGCTGGCCTTTTAATCTTAATTCCTACTTAGGGGTGTTAACCAATTTTAGTTGATTGGTGATGATGTCATTTTTAAGGTGTATATAAGAATTTTTATCATTCTTAACTTGTGTTCTGATGAAGTCGGATTAAAGACGAAACCTAGGTAAACTCGTGTTGCTCAGTGTTGTTCTGGTTGCTTCTTGGAGCTAAATTGCTGGTTCATATTAGTTATTGACTTTGAGACAGTCACCAAAGCCATGGACGAGGGAAAGACTTGTGCACACCACCTACCTTGACCTGGAGAAAGCCTTTGACACTATTCTCCACTCGGGCATAAGTAGGTAAACTCTCTCTACTAGGCATCAACCCATATGTTACCAGATGGGTAGTGAACTGGCTCACTGATGGACCCCACCTAGTCAAAATAGGGAAAGTCACCTCAAGCAGTAGACTTGTAACAATTGGCATACCCCAGGGTTCGTTCTTGGGTCCTCGGTTATTTGGGATATACTTTTTCTGAAATACAGGCCAAAACTAATGGGCTGTGACTTACCAAGTTTGCAGATGACTGCAAGCTGGGTGCTGTCATCAGTTCCCCTAGTGATGTGGGCATCCTTCAACATGGTCTCAAGCTGAATACCAAAAAATGCATCATCCCCTCCTTTGGGGAGAGTGATGTCCCCACAAATTATCACATTAATAACAATGTCCTAAGCACACAGTCAGTTGAGGGATTTGGGTACCCAGGCTGATAGCAACCTGACTTTTGACCACCATGTTGCTTCTGTTGTACAGAAAGCCTTCTACATGGCCCACCTTATAAGTAAGGGTATGTCATCCAGGGACAAGGGTGTCATAATATCCATGTATTCTTCCTTTATAAGGCCCATTATTGAGTACAACACCCCTTTCAGCATGTACTTCACAAAGCAGATGCAGCAGCTGGAGAGACCACAGAGGTTCATCACCAGGAGGGTCCAGGGCCTCAAACATCTACCATACAGAGATAGGCAGCCCTATCTCTCTACTCAGTTTCATGCATACACCTCAGAGGTGACCTCTGTCTTGCATACAAGGCGATCATGGACCCTGCCTTGATGGACCTGCTGCATATCCGCAAGTCAGGCTCCACTCGAGTAACCCGCATGTGCAGCCTCAACCTTCTCTGTGACATTAACAGGATTTGTTGGCAGGATAGATTTGCGTCCCAGAGATTCCCCTTTCTGTGGAATAGACTCCCTCTCCACGTCAGAGTACCTTTTTACCGCTTTTTAAGCGCAACATGGATAACTGGATGAGAAACACAAAATACACCCCTGGGATTTCACCCATGTCCCTGCTGGGCAGGGGCATCAGGTGCTGACATGTCTAAACATGGGCTGTATTCTTGGCTAGGCTTATAAGGGCTTCAGGGCCAATAGCCTAGTAACCTGCTATGATCCCATAAGTGTCCAGGCTGTTCTTAAAAATTTCTAAACTAGTACTTGCTTTAAGGTAATTTGGTAGTCTGTTCCATGCATCAGCTAATCTGTCAGAGAACCAATTAGTGCAGTTCTCATTCCTATAGAATCTTCTAGATAGGTTGTCTGATGATTCTCTAGTACTTTTTGATAACCCCAAAGATTCCCAGAGGTAGTTGTCCTTAAATGTCCTGTATACCCGAGTAAGATCTCCTCTTAGGTATTTGTAAGAGACACTGTCAAATTCAGATATTTTAGTCTTTCATAATAACTTAAATTTTCATATTCGTGAATGCCCTTTGTATAGTTCCACTGTACTCTTTCCAGTTTACTCATGCTTGTATTCTTATAAGGTTTCTGTATTGTTATTCCATACTCAAGTTTGGGTCTAATGTAACTAACAAACAAATGACTTCATCATTTTTGATTTCTTAGACTTTATAAATCTTTTTATACAGCCTATGGTTCTATAGCTATCATTAACCAATTGGTTGATGTGTTTAGAAAAACTCATACCTGAATCTACCCATATACCCAGGTCCTTAAATGAGTCTACAGTTTCAATCACTGTGTGCTGTATTAAATATTCACCTTTCAATTTATGTCTCCCAAATCTCATATACTTAGTTTTTGATGTATTTACCAGCAAATTATTCTCTTGTGCCCAAGTGGTCAATTTAGTCAAGTTATTTTGCAGACATGTATTATCTGTAACACATGTAATTAGTTTACCCAGTTTCAGGTCATCTGCATATAGACTTTAGAATACCTCAGATGAAAAAGTTAGGTCTGAAAGATACAATGTAAACATGTAAGGGTCTAGGACAGGGCCCTGTTGGACACCATGACTGTAACCAAGGATTTCACCTGTCCAGTTGCTGTATGATACTTGCCATGTCCTATTTGTAACCCATGCAGCTATCCATCTTATCAAGAGTGCATCAATACCTAGTTGTACTAATTTATTGATCAGTGTTTTGTGTACGACTCTGTCAAATGCGGAAGTTAAATCTATATAAATTAAATCACAGCACAATTTTTCATTCATAGCTGTTATTATATTGTTTTAGAACATAATGTTACAGGGGTTATAGATCTGTTTTCAACATATGCATGCTGATATATGGTTTCACGTCCCAACCTATCCAGTTCTTGACAGCAACTTATCCAGTATTACATTCTCCAGTATATTTCCACAACATGAAAGTCGACTTAAGGGTCTGTATGACTGTGGGTTTGACCTACTCCCCTTTCCCTTGAAGACAGGTTTAATAAGTGCATGTCTCCAATCTTGAGGAATCTCCCCATATTTATATGACCCAGTAAATAACAGATATAGTGGTACTGTCAGTTCTTCCTTAAGTGTTCTCAGGTCATTGATACAAATTCCATCTCCTCCTTGTGCTTTGTTTGGATCCAGTTTACACACATCTTTTTCAATATAACCTAATTTAATTCCAGTGTCTGGAGTTGCCTGGATGTCACTAGGACAACTTATCACCCCTTTTGTGGAGCCAAACTGTTTGCATAAGGTTTTGTAAATGTACACCTATAATCTCTTGTGTCTGAGAATAAATTTTAGAATCTTTACACAGTTCATCAGTTTGTGTGTCTTTACTCCTTTCACATCTTTTGCATCTGTAAAAAGATTTCCTATTATGCTAAATATCTTTATTTAAATTTTCTTCAAGGTTTTTTTTATCTTGTCTCACACTGTGCTTAATCTTTTTGTCCACCTTATTTCAGTTTTCAAAGTTGTAGTTAGACATCTCTTCCATTTCTTATATTTTTTGTCTCACCTTAATCAGATAACTTGTTCTTATTGAAATATATCCCCCTGATGATGTATGCCTAGATCCTGATAAACATTTTTTTTTTTTGCGCTCAACCATTTTTTTCAAAACTTTCCACATTCCATCTGCAGTTTTTCCACTGAGCATCACTCCAGTTAGCTTTACATGGTGACTGTTTTGCTTCTATATAATCTGTAATTAACCTTCTGTGCATTGGTTTAGATTTCAGGTTGCCGGAATTATCTAGCAACAAATTAAGCTTTATAACCTCATGATCACTGCACATCAGTTGGTGGTAAAACTTGATTTGAAGTTACAGTAATTTCTTTAGGAACACAGTGTCTAGTATGTTCTGTTCCCTAGTAGTTTTTTTTTTTTTTTACAATCTGAAGCAATTGTTCCTGAATATATGTTGTGAATAATTTCCTTACTAATGTTGTTGAATCAATATTATTCCAGCTAGTTTCTGGTAAATTTAAGTCCCCAGCTAATAATATTCTTCCCTCCTGTGTTTCATGCAACAAATGTGTGAATTGCTCTAGGTCATCTGCACTTGGAGTGTACAGACCACCAAAGTCAGTTGTTATATGTTCCAGGGTTGTCTTTATTGTCAGTTACACACTCTATAGTATAGGTGTTATCACTGAGCATGTAATAATTACTGGTCTCATAATCGTCTTTAATCCCTATCATAACACCTCCACCCGATTTTTTGTTAGAATGTCTGTTACACTAAAAACATTTATACCCTGACAGAACTGGTTTCCAGTCATTGTTCTTTAACCATGTTTCACAAACAATAACATCAGTCTTGTGGGAACGTAGCAAATTTTCCAGTAAAAAAGCTTTATTATTAATGCTCCTAGCATTAACAACCATCAACAACCAACCATCAGGGAGGCATCAAATGCTGCTATCTGTGAACTGTTATTCTGGCAGAAATCCTGCCTAGTGTTTGTCAAATATTGCAAAATATCTCCTGCAAAAATTCTCTTCACTGATCTTGATAAATGTACACCTATCATGACTGAACATGTGTGCCCAAAACTAGGGTTAGATGCTCTACACTTTTCAATTTTTTTTAAAATGAGACATTTTTTTCCATGTAGGTGTTTACCCAAAAAATCTTTTTATTCACAGTGACCTGACTATCCTTTCTATAGGCGATTTGTGAAAAATACGTCCTAACACCAGTACAAGCTGTACTATCTAAGAGGGCCGTCAGGTCCCTACTAACGGTCAGAGAATCCTTGCGGATGGCATCATTTGTACCAACATGAATAAAACAGATCCGTACTTCCTTACATTAAGTTGTTCCTAGGCTTGTCTCACATCTTCTATTTTTGTTCCTGGCAAACATAATACTAGTTGATGTTCATTATCTTCTCTGCAAATATAAGTATCATTTCCTCTAATAACTTAGTCTCCAATTACAAGAATATCTTTGCTGGCCAGCTCTGAAGAATCTTCAGCTTTTAATACAGTAATATCTGCTCTATGAATTGTTATGAAGGATAGATCTTTAGTACCATTAGTCTTATTAATCTCACTGTTTTCATTGTGTTTTAAATTCTCATCCAGATGGTATTGTAGCCATGTAGTCAATATCTGTGTTTCTCCTTTTTTCTTACAGTAATGTTCTTCAGTCCTTCCACGTTCAATTTTGATTTCTTCCTTTTCACCTGCCCCTTGCCTCTGTTTTCTACCTTATTGTTGGAAAAGTCTTCTGTAGACTGAAGGTTTTCTGGTTGAAAAATACCATCATTCCCTGTAACCTGTGTGTTACTTAACAAAACAGTGTCCTTTTTACTATGTATTCTCTTTCCATTAACTCATTAGTCAGTTTTTCCTTATTTGTTGTGAACTTCTTCCTTTCTTTCTTTTTTTGTTTCCTTATAAACAAACTGGATCCTCAGATTGCTGAATACTTGCATCCAGTATTCCAGAGCTGTCAAGGGCGTAGTCTTGTTTCATAGGGATTGAATGATCTTTGCAGACAATAGATGAATCATTTCCTAAATGTGTTCTATTTTTTCTATGCCTAACATTTATTTCATCAGTCCACTCAATATATGAATCAACAGTTCTCCAAGCCATGCCAATTGCGCAAGTGCAATCATCATGGTTAAGTCTAGATTTACTTCTAACAGTAGTAAGCAAATCATCCAACTTTTGACACAAGGAACACAGACCACCAGTGTTATCTGTTACCTTTAAATATGCATAGCATTTATTACACTGTACAAGATATTCGTGCATTAACAAATCGTTAATTGCATACTCATTTAAGGAATCCATATTCAGCTTCAAATGAATAAAATATTGTAAAAGAAAATAATCAAAAACAGTAACCGCAGAATTCAAAGAGAACTTAAATCAACTTCTGTGACAAAAAATCATACCAGCAGTATACAACTAAATAATAAATTAAGTACAGTAAAGTTGTTCTGACCATACAAGATGTTCATGTTTCACTGTTGCAGTCATCACATTTGGGTTATCCCTGCCAGGGTAGCCCTCGGCCAGCCTGAATACCAGAGACATAGTATTTCTGCATCGGTTGCTGTCGCTTGAGGACTGACGTCAGGTCATCAGTAGTATAAAGTAAGGCAGCCAACGCCATTACATCAGTCTTTCTTGCTGTAGAGTCCAAAGCAGAAGCAAGTTCGCACGAGTGCTGATCGGACGCGACCTGAGCTTTCATCTACCGAATTTTAGTTGAAGTCTTCTAAAGCCAAGTACCCCGTTGGGGATACTCTTTTCTTGCACTAACCGATGTCAGAAAAAGTTAATTGTCTAGCCTGTGGAAAGCAAATACCACACAGAGACTTGCACTCTTACTGCATCACTTGTTTAGGCCCAGGCCATGACGTCCCCCATTGTCACTTCTGTGCTTTGTTCAATGCCAGAACTATTCATTGACGTGCCCTTATTGTGGCCAGATATTTTCACTTAGTCCTTGAATTCCGATATGGCTTCGGTAAACCATCCAACAGCAGATGATCTGAAAAAACGTAAAGATAAAGACAGACTGCACAGGTCCAAACCTACTGACGATGCTTCCGTTAAGCTAGTCGTCAGTTCTCCGGTACTCAGTGAAGTACTTTCGCAGCCCCTGATGCCTGCTTCTGTTGATTCGCAGGCCGCTACCGAGACCCTTTTTGGAGTCCTGTATGCTGTAAAACTCTTCTTCGACTAAGGATCCTGCAGTCATATCTACCTTGGATGGGTCCGGAGCCGCGGAACAGGTACTAGCTTCCAAGGAAGTCCTTCGCACTACCGAATCTTGACACAAACCGACGTCTTCTTTCACAACTACCGTTTTTTCAAAAATGACTGAGTTTCTTAGGCCCAGGGTACAAACCATACCCAAGAAACAGACGACCCACTCTCAGGTGCTTGCTACCTTGCCTCAGTCTCAAATACTTAAAATGGTGGAAGACCTTATCATGCTGATCAGGGAAAACCAAGCTACCCCCTCCAAAAGGAAGAGAGATCTGTCCCCTGTAGTTTTGTCTGAACAAGAGTCAGATGAATCTGATGCATCTGAATATGAAGACATGCAACCCCTCACCACTTATAAGGATTCTGATGCAGAGGATTCCATTCCTTCAGCCTCTTCCCCCAGAAGATTTTTTCTTTGAGGAAACCCTACATAGTTTGAGAGCATTTCCAATGGGAGAGTCAGGACTACCCTCAATCTAAAAAGAGACTCAGGGAATTCTTAGATCTTCCACAACACAGATCCTTGGCCATCCCCCCAGTCCTGGATGTTGTGAAGCATGTTTTCCTCAAATCCAGCTCGACTCCTGACGCCCTTCCTCCAGCTCCTAGAAAACCAGACAGGTACTACAGAGTCTCTGACTCATGCAAATATCTTTTAAAAAAAAAATCCTATAGCTGACCCTGAGGTCATTTCTCAAGGGCCAAAAGGGATTAAAGCAGTCTCTGCTAAGAATCCCACCCCCTCAGACAGGGATTCCCGAGGATTGGACAGATGGGGTAAAAAAGTATATTCACTTCAGCTACTCTTGCTATCAGGGCACTAAATTGTCAGTTCCATATGCTGAAATTTCAGCAACGTACCTTGGAATTCCTTAAACAAAAAATGTCCTCCTTTCCTGCTTGGGCAGAATCTAAAGATTTACAAGGGATGATGCATTCTGCAAGTCAAGTAACTAAACACACCTTACACTGTGGTTTTGATGCCCTAGAAGCTTCTTGCAGGGCAGCAGTCATTGGATCAGTCATTAGAAGGCATGCATGGCTTAAGGAACAGCCTCTGCCAGACCATGTCAAATCTAAATTGCTGGATGTCCCCTTGCACAAAGATCTCTTATTTGGCACTAAGGCAGAAGAGGTCTTAAAAAAGATGGAAGAAAAAGCAAAATCTATGCAAACAGTTAAGGATTTCTTGCAGGTTCAGCAGGCATTGTCCCTCCAAACACTGGTCTTTTCCTGCTCCCAGTAAACCAGCCCAACCTAGGCCCCATGGAAACAGACCCCCCAGACAGCAGCCACAAGGGAATGCTGAGATCTAAGCAGTGGACTGCTTGCACTTCAAAACCAGGGACTTCTAAGCCATCCCCCTTATGGTAAGAACTCACAATGACTCACCTCCTCCACCCCCTCCCTCTGCCCACCTTCACTTACCCCTAAGAGGAAAACTCTCCTTTCATTCAAGCACCTGGGCCACCATTACCAAGGACCACTGGGTTCTGAACATTGTGTCTCAGGGATACAATTTTCCTTCCACACCCTTCCAATCCCAAAAGGGTTCCCCAGATTTACCACCAAATCAGTGGACAGTTGCTCAAAAGCAAATCCTTTCCCTGCTTTCTATGAGGGCAGTAAATCATGTTCCTGCAGAACAGATAGGCCAAGGTTTCTACTCCAGACTATTTCTGGTACCGAGAAAAGAGGGCACCTGGTGCCCCATCCTCAATCTATCCATTCTAAATACCTTCCTGGTGATCCCAAAATTCTCAACCTCCAGCAGCTGCTACCCATGCTCTCCAAGGACGCTTGGCTAGCCACCCTAGATCTAAAAGAGGCCTACCTCCACATTCCTATCAGGGAATCATGCAGGAAATATCTCCGCTTCAGGGCAAGATCTCAACACTTTCAGTTATCTGCGCTTCCCTTTGATTTATCTACTGCTCCCAAAGTTTTCACAAAATGTCTGGCTCTGGCCATTGCCTTTTGCAGACAAAGAAATATTCAGATTTATCCGTACTTAGACAACTGCCTTATTCAGGCAGACAGCCAGGAAAATCTGCTCAATCACCTGGCCTTTGTAAAGACCCTCCTAACCTCTCTAGGGTATACAGTCAATGAAGAGAAACGCATTTTCCCGACAACCTACTTCTCTCAACTAGCCACCAGGCCCCAGCTATCTGCTAGGAAGATTCTGCAAGCTCTGGGGTTCATGGCATCTTGCATACTACTTATTCCATATGCCAGACTGCATATGAGAAAACTTCAGTGGTACGTAAGGAGCCTTTGGTGTCAACACTTTCAAGACCTGGAAACTCTTCTACCTATTATTCTTTGCCTCCGAAAAGATTTTCTTTGGTGGGCAACAGCATAATCCTTCAACAAAGGACTACCTTTCTCCCCACCCCCTGCCGCCCAGACCCTCACCATAGACTCATCAAACTATGCTTGGTGTGCACATCTGGATGGCAGCTGCATACAGGGCCAGTGGTGCCCGCGACAAATCCCTCTGCACATCAGTCAAAAAGAGATGATGGTTGAGCAGCATGCCTTGATAGCTTTCAAGCCCTTTCTCTCTCCAGGGGCTCTCCTGATTAAAACAGACAACACCAGTGTGATGTGGTACATCAACAAGCAGGGAGGGACTCGCTCTTACCCTCTATGAGGCTGGCCATGACTCTTTGGCACACCGCCTCTGCCATGCAACTACACCTGTTAGCACAATTCCTACCAGGCTCTCTCAACCCTCTGGCAGACAATTTAAGCAGAAATCTTCTGGACCCACACAAGTGGCAACTCAACAGATGTACCTTCAGTCTAATAACTCATAAATGCGTAACCACGAAGGTCGACATCTTTTCCTCACACACCAACCATCAGCTCAGTAAATTCTGCACCAGGGAGCATCACTGCATGGCTTGGAAAGTGGATGCCTTGTTCTTCCCCTGGGTCAATCTATCGGTCTATGCCTTTCCTCCCCTACCTCTCACCCCCAAGGTACTGCTCAAAATAAGGGAGGAAAAAACAAGGACCATTCTTATAGCTCCAGACTAGCCCCAGCAACACTGGTACCCCTTGCTGCGCAGCCTGTCCTTACTGCCTTCATGGCATCTTCCTCAGATTCCAAACCTCCTGACCCAGAGGGAAGGGGAATTCATTCATCCCTAATTGTAGACACTCAGTTTGGTAGCTTGGCTTATTCCCTAATCCTGAACCAATCTGCCAACCTCAGTACACAGGTTCTGGAATGTTATCCATGAGACCAGATGCAGTAGCACCAGAATGGAAAAGGTTCTGCACCTGGTTCCAGCCTAAGGGAGCCACTATAGCACAGCCCGTCCTCTCTTTCATCCTGGAATACTTAGCTAACCTACTACACAGTGCCCTCTCTTTTTTCTCTATAAAAATTAATGTATCTACTATTTCTGCTCATTTTCCCATTGAGCAGCTCCTTTTCTCACACCCTTTGATCAAACAGTTCTTAAGAGGGACTAGGAACTTGAGGGCACCCAGAAGGGCACCAACACCAGCTTGGGACCTTAACTTTGTATTGGAAAAGCGCACCCTGCCCCCTTTCAAACCAGGTTCTTCTGCAGAGCTAAAATTTTTCTCCTGGAAGACAGCATTCCTTCTGGCCATCACTTCAGCCAGAAGAGTCTCTGAGCTGCAAGCACTCATGGCTGTGGATCCCTTCATCATATTCCATGCAGACAGAGTATCCCTCAGAACTAACTCTTCCTTCATGCCCAAGGTGGTGTCCAGTGTTGCTCTCAACCAATCCATTCATTTGCCCACCTTTTTCCTAATCCCCAACACAAGGGGAAAATGATTCTTCACACTCTAGATATCCACAGAGAGCTCAGATTATATCTAGACAGGACTAAATCCTTCAAGAAAGCTTGATCAATTGCTGGTTAGCTTTGCTACAGGGGCAGAAGGGAAAGCCATCTCCAAAAAAACATTTCCACATGGATAGCACACTGCATCCATTTCTGCTACAAACAGCATGAAAAGCCTCCCCCCAAGGGGGTCAGGACACACTCCACCAGAGCAGCCTCCACCTCTGCCACTTTCCTCAGAGGAGTCCCCACCAGGGACATCCTGGAGGCTGCCACCTGGACATCTGTTCACACTTACCAAGCATTACCACCTGTCTCTCTTCTCCAAATCCAGGGCAGGGATTTGCCTATGTAGTCTTGCAGGGAATCCTAGCCAGCCCCTAGTTTCCTTGACTGCCTCCACCCATTTCCTCAGTTTTGGGAATCGACCCAAATGTGATGACTGCAGCAGTGAAACACAAAGAACATAGTACAGTTGTGTACACTTACCATAAATGTAGATGTTCGAGTGTATTCACTGTTGCGGTCCTGGTTTCCCTCTCTCCATCCCCCTTTCTTCTCTTTCTCCTGTTTTTTTTTTTTTTTTTTTTATATATACAATTCTTCCTTGTTCTTTCCTTACAAGGGGCATATTGGTATTTATTTTCCACTGGTGGGTTTCTTCCACCAGAGCCTGGCATCCAAGTTGGGGGCTGCTGACAGGTTAGGGCAAGAAAAACTGATGTAATAATGTCGGCTGCCTTACTTTATACTACTGACGACCTGATGTCAGTCCTCAAGCGACAGCAACCGGCGCAGAAATACTACATCTCTGGTATTTGGGTCGCCCGAGGGCTACCCTGGCAGGGATAAACCCAAATGTGATGACTGCAACAGTGAATACACTCGAACATTTACATTTATGGTAAGTGTACACAACTGTACTTTCTGCAAGCTAGACAAAAGTTGTTGTAATGCCTTTACTCACTGTCACTCGCAGTCGCACTTCTATGTAAAAATAAAGATCTAAAACCTCTCCCTTTCTTACAACCAACAATGAAATTAAAAGTAAAACAAAATATGAATCAAAGTAAATCTTGTTAAGCTATCCCTTCCTACCTACAAACAGTTAAAAACAGTGATGATAAATACAATATAAATTCAAATAAAACTTCTCTTACCAGTCAACTCCACAGTAAATCACAAACCAAGGGAGGATTGTTTAGATATGCTCAGGATTTTCCTGTCTGCAGTCTTTGTGAATTTATAGTTGTCTAGTCTCCTTTTGGGGGTAGCTTTTGATTTAGATTGTGTTTAACCCAGCTTTCCGGTAGGAGTATTTGAAGGTGATTAATGCTACTATAAACCCCTCTACTCTTCAAACTGAAGACTGCTGTAGACATTTCTGACCTACCTCAGACACTTGTCTAAGTTGAGTCTGTATTACTGCACAGTCTAGGTGCATGTCTCCAGCATTTCTGACCATCAAGGCTTTGTGGGGTGCAGTATAATGGCTCAACACTAACTGTAAGAGCAATTCCTTAAATGGGGTCTAAATGTACTCCGTCCTATGAAAAAAAAAAAAAACATTCTCCTCCGTGGGATTTCGGTTGTGTGATTGAAAGTCCTACGTGTTGTTATTTTGAGCATGCTATAGTTCAGCATCTTTGACTTTCACCTCATGGACGACTAATTTCTTGATGTTCATCGTGCATACAGCTGCAGTCATAACAGATGGGTTATCCTGCCTTCAGGCGGTCCTCGGTCGGCCGAATTCCAAAGTCTAGGTCCAGCGTCGGATGTCGTCGCTTCTTCCCTGACGTCAGTGTGGCAGGGGTATAAAAGAACCAGCCGACGCCATTTTCTTCAGTCTTTCTTGCCGTGCGGTGCCCGAAGCACAAGCAGTTCGCAAGTGCCGGTCGGCCAGCTCCTGAGATTACGAATATTTTTCAGCCGAAGTCTTCTTGAAAGCTAAGTACCCCATTGGGGAAACTTTTCTTGCCTCAGACCGATGTCAGACAAAGTTAATAATTGCATTTCATGTGGGAAGCAAATACCGCATAAGGATTTCCATTCCTTCTGCATTCCTTGCTTAGGCCCAGACCACGATGTCTCGGCCTGTCGTTTTTGTGCTAGATTCAACAAACGCACTATTAAGCGTCGGGCGGAGTTCGCCCAACACTATTTTGGTAAAAAGTTTAATTACATTATGTCGTCGGATACTCAGACTCCAGTTTTGAGTAAAAGACGCAAAGATAAGGACCGACATATGAGGTCCGTGACTTCTACCGACACCACGCTAAAGCCGGCTACAGGTGCTCCGGTTCTCAGCGAGGCGCCTACGCAGCCCCTGAGTACCGATGACGCTTCTTTAGCGGTGTCTTCTGTGCCCGAGGTCGCAGGCTCCTCGGCCCCCACCCCGACTACAGATACTGACGCCACTCTTGGTGGGGAAACTCAGAGTTTAGACAGGCCTGCCATCTCTCAAGGTGTCTTCAGGCCTTCTTCTTTTTCCATTAAGGCTTTCACAAAATCTAAAGCAGCCATGAAAACTAAAAGACAAGCTCCACTGAGCCCCTCTCAAGGCCCCATGCCTAAAAAACAGATGCTCAAATGGCTGAGGATTTGATTACTCTTATCAGGGGTTCTCAACCCCCCTCGGACAAAAGGCCCAGATTGGAGGAAGACTACCCTTCCTCGGACCAGGCCTCCATTACCTCAGAACATTCTGAAGACCAGGAATATTCATACTCCCCTTTTGAAGATTCTGATGCGGAGGAGTCCATTCCCTCTGTCTCCACCCCTGAGGACTATTCTTTTGGGGAAACCTTGCATACCTTGAGGGAACACTTCGACTGGGAAGGCCAAGATTATTCAGATTCCAAGAAAAGCCTCAGGGATTTTCTCTTGCTTCCTCAGCACAGGCCTCTGGCATTATTTTCGAAAAATTGGCATATTGTAACAAAAGACAAATGGATCCTGGACATTATAGACAGAGGCTACAGATTCCACTTTCACACCCTTCCAAAAATGAGAGGCATGCCAAACCTGCCACAAAATCAAAGGGCAGAGGCACAAAAACAAATTTCAGCTCTCATGGACATGAAAGCTATTCAAGAGGTACCTGCACATGAACAGGGTCAAGGTTTTTATTTCAGACTATTCCTGGTACCAAGGAAGGACAAAGATTGGAGACCTATTTTGGACCTATCCATCCTAAACACATATTTACTGGTACCAAAATTCAAGATGCTCACATTACAGCAGCTTCTTCCCATGCTGGGCAAGGAGTCTTGGCTGGTAACATTGGATCTCAAGGAGGCATACCTGCATGTCCCTATCAGACAAGATTGCAGAAGATACCTCAGATTTCTTGCAGGTTCAACCCATTATCAATTCTCTGCATTGCCCTTTGGCTTATCTACTGCGCCCAGAGTGTTCACGAAATGCCTGGCATCAGTAATTGCCTTCTGCAGACTTCAAGGGATACAAATATACCCATATTTGGACGACTGCCTTATCTAAGCGGACAGCAAGCACATACTTCTGAAACACCTGGCGTTTGTAATAAAGTTGTTGAACTTTCTGGGATACACAGTCAACAAAAAGAATTCAAAACTAATACCCTCTCAAGCAATAATTTTCCTTAGTGCCAATACAAACACCCAGATGGCCTACCTCATGCCAGAGAAACAAGGGCAACTATCTCAATACTTCAGAAAAATGGCAACCTTCACCAGGCTGACTGCAAGGAAAGTTCTGCAGGCTCTGGGATTCATGGCATCTTGCATCCTGCTAATCCCATGTGCAAAGCTGCATATGAGGAAACTTCAATGGTACCTAAAAAACTTATGATCTACAGCCACAGTTTGGAAATAATTATACCACTCATTCCATGTCTCCAAAAGGAATTTCTGTGGTGGGCTCAAGCATGCCAAAGAAACCTAGGTCTCCCATTCTGCATGCCTCAAGCAAATCAAATCATCACAACAGACGCCTCGGACTACGCCTGGGGGGCGCACCTGGCAGATCAGTGCATTCAGGGCAAATGGTCCCAAAAAGAAAAGCACCTACACATCAATCAAAAGGAAATGCTAGCAGTGAAAAATGCTATTATGGCCTTCAAAGACCTACTGCATCCAGGCCAGCTATTGATAAGGACAGACAACACCACAGTGATGTGGTACATAAACAAACAGGGAGGAACTCACTCATATCCCCTGTGCAGACTAGCTATGTCTCTTTGAAACACGGCTCTGGAATTACAAATCCAACTTCAAGCACAATTCCTGCCAGGCAAGGAAAACATGCTGGCAGACAACCTAAGCAGAAATATGACAGATCCACACGAATGGAAGTTGCATCCCCAAATTTTTGCAAAGATAATTCAAGCATAGGGAAGGCCAGACATAGATCTCTTTGCTACTCACAGAAATTACCAATTGAAAAAATTCTGCTCAAGGACCTATCATCCACAGGCCTGGAAAGTGGACGCACTTTATTTCAGTTGGACAACATTGACAGTTTATGCCTTTCCACCTCTTCCTCTGCTGCCCAAAGTTCTATTAAAAGCCAGAGCAGACAGGCCAAAGATGATTCTCATTGCTCCAGACTGGCCAAGACAACACTGGTGTCCACTCCTGAGGAGCCTGACGCATTCCCCACCATGGATCCTGCCTCTAGTGCCTCTTCTGTTGACCCAGCACAACTTCAAAACTCTTCACAGTCAGCTGAAAACAATCTAGTCGCATGGAGGATTCCATGATTTCCCAACAGACCCTCCTCTCCAAGGAGGTGCAGGATGTCATTTTGGAGGCCAGAAGGCCTTCTACTAGAAAAGCCTACTCCGCCAAATGGAAAAGATTTTGTGCCTGGAATCAGAAAAAGGGACAGAATCCTGGGATACTGAATTTACCTCAAATATTACAGTACCTAGCTGAGATGCTAAACAGTGGACTTTCATTCTCCTCCATCAAAATCCATGCTTCAGCCATTTCTGCACAATACAACACTGATCCTCCTTTATTCTCTCATCCTCTCTTAAGACAGTTCCTCAGAGGGGCTAAGAATATAAAACCCCCAAGGAAGCAACCAGTACCTGCTTGGGACCTCAATTTCATTTTAGAAAAACTGACCCTGCCTCCATTTGAGCCAGCTGCTTCAACAGAACTGCAATATTTATCATGGAAAACAGCCTTCCTTCTGGCTATCCACCTCAGCACGCAGGGTTTCGGAACTACAAGCCCTCATGGCTGTGCAACCTTTCATCATTTTCCACCAGGACAGAGTTTCCTTACGAACCAACCCTTCCTTTATGCCAAAGGTAGTATCCAGTGTAGCCTTGAATCAGGCTATCCACTTACCTACTTTTTATCCTAATCCACAAAACAAAGGGGAGAGACTACTACATTCCTTGGACATTCACACACAGCTTTGTTATTATTTGGACAGGACAAAGCCATTCAGAAAATCAGAGCAACTCTGTGTCCTATGCTACAGGTGCTCAAGGAAAGGCTATTTCCAAACAGACAATCTCAAAATGGATAGCCCACTGCATACGCTTTTGTTATTCATTGCATGGTAAAACTATACTACAAGCATCAGATCTCACTCCACAAGGGCAACCGCTACCTCTGCAGCTTTCCTCAGGGGGGTTCCTACCAAGGATATTTTGGAAGCAGCCACTTGGAGTACTGTGCATACTTTCTCCAAGCACTATCACCTACCACTATACTCTAAATCTAGAGCGGGCTTTGCCACAGCAGTCTTGCAGGGCATACTTGCTCCTCCTAGTTCCACTTAGTGCCTGCCACCCCTTTTTAGCTTTGGGATTCTACCCATCTGTTATGACTGCAGCTGTATGCACGATGAACATAGTACAGTTTTGTACCTACCATAAATGTAGATGTTTGAGTGCTAATACAGCTGCAGTCCAGGTTTCCCTCCCTCCTTCCCCTCTTGGGACAGGCCTAATGACAAACACCTCCTCATACAACCTGATTGGGGTATTCTTTTATGGTGTATTTGCTTGCAACTACTGTTTTTTGATTATATTACATTGCATTATTACATAAATTTATGTTTTGCCTTCCTTCTCGGGGCACCTGACATCTGGGGCAAGAAAAACTGAAGAAAATGGCGTCTGCTGGTTCTTTTATATCCCTGCCGCACTGATGTCAGGGAAGAAGCGACGACATCCGACGCCGGACCTAGACTTTGGAATTCGTCCGACCGAGGACCCGCCTTACGGCAGGATAACCCATCTGTTATGACTGCAGCTGTATTAGCACTCGAGCATCTACATTTATGGTAGGTACAAAACTGTACTTTTTCCATCACATCTGCTGTCTTGATATTGGAACTTCAGGCCCTTATTTGTGCGGATGTACGTATCAATCATGTTTAGCACTTTATGGGTATTTAGTTGAAAAACTGAGCTAAATAGTTGTATTTTTTTTTCAAAAATATAGGTGTTGATTTATTGAATGATTTCACTTGAAAGTTGAATGATTTCACTTGAAAGTTATTTGAGAATAATGTTAATATGCCTCCATCTCCTTTTGATAATCTGCCTGCTCTGAACATATTGTAATCATGGAGAGAATCCCTTCATCTAATATTGTTTTAGCCGTGTTTCTGTTATTGTTAAATGTTTGACTTGTAGTAATCAGTAAGTATTCAGGTGTTCTTTTCTGTTTTGTTGAAAATGCTTTGTGTTTAGATGACATTTTTAAACCATGTGAGGTGAGGGCATTGTTTTTCGGGACTGAACTAGGATATGCTGTTTTTGGGTTTGAGTGAATGTATCCCCTAAGCAAAAGTTCAGTAGTCTGCTCTGCTTTGCTCAGCTCAGCTCATGACCTTTTGAACTAAGCCAGTATAGCAGAGCCATAGTTGCCTCCATTGCTTGCTTCAGAAATGCCTGTCTTGCAAGCCATTTATACTGAGGCCACTATGAATTTTATTCACATAATCAGGCATTATTGAACTGCTGTTCCATTAGTCAGATCTCTTCAGATGTGTATGTTAAAGATTTCAGCCTTCTGAGATTTTTGCCATTTGATCATTCTCTTTTTCTGGTATTCATGGAGTTTTGGGATTCACTCCCATGAATATTCAACGTTTGATCACTGTTGCAGTATCCTAAGCTATTTGGGTTGTATTTTTCTAAGGATATGGCCATCTTTCCAAAGCTCAAGTACTTGCACAAGAGAGAGATAATCACAACATTACTCAAGATATAGTGGGGTAACTTACAGAATTTATTCTGACACACAACAGTTTTAACTTTACTGGGAAACATTATGTTCAGCCTGTGGCCATTGCAGTGAGCAGTAGAATGACTCCACAATATGAAACGTCTTCATTGCAAACTTTCTGCCACACTACACATACAGACCACTAATTTCTGTTTTATTGATGACTTACTTATACTCCTGGCACACAGCCTCAAGTCTGTGAGGGAATTCCACCAAGAATTCAACAGAACCCATCCATCTATTAAGCTGTCCTTGGAGTACTTGACTTCAAGTGTAGTCTTTCTTGATGCTAAGTTTACTATACAAAATAGAATATTACAGATATGTCTACAGGAAACCATCTGATGTATCTGCAAAGAAGCTGTAATCATCCCAGCAACAAAACAGAGTCCTTTAATTATTGTTGAGCATGTCAGTATCACCGCTTTGTTCTTTTGAGTCACAAAGAAACATGAACTAGTTAGCACAGCTGAAAGAAGCCATGCTTGCTGTAAGTCAGTCTGCCAGGGAGTACAGTTACCAGGAAAACAGTTGCTTCAGTATAAAGAGAGGAGCTCCTGAGACAAGAGTTCCAGTAATGACAGTGTATCATCTAGCACTTAATTGCAAAATCGCTAGTGACCTCCAGCCATTCTTCAGAGTGGCTGACAAGTTGAGAAGCATTTTTCAAGCTCTTCCACTGCTGTTATTTAAGCAATCACCAAATCTAAATAATCTCGTCAGAAGGACATTTAGACCATAACAGAATACGGTCCAAAATGGCACGAAACCCTCTAGCCATACAAGGTGAAAAGCACGTCACATGATTTGTGCAGCTTTCAACATAATTTTTACAGTTTTCAACATAATTTCACAGAACAAATATTTAAAAATGCAAGGGTAATTTACTTGCACTCCTAAACACATGATTTAGCTAATCAAATGCAGCAAATGTCCAGAGACAGTTTACATAGGAGTGAGAGAGGCTAGCCACTCGGCTAGGATGAATGCCCTTTACACAGCTATAAATAAAATGACTAATAAGCTACTTTTAGCACACTTTCCCTGTCTGATCATTCTGTATAAGATTTGACAGTTATGGTTCTTAAAGGAAATTTCCCCACCCCTTTGGAAGTAATAGAGATTCTTAGTTCAGTTCACTGACAGTCAGTGTTTTGAACCTGGATATTGGTTTTATGAGACACTAGACCAGTAGAGCGTCAATTATCTGAATGTCATTTATCCAAAATATCAGTTATCCGAACGCAGTCTGTGTCTGTACGTGCGTTGTTGTGTTTGTACATGTGTCTGTGCTACTGTGTGGAATTTAAAGATGTTAAGTTGTCCATCTCACTTTCGTTCTTGCTGTTTGGGTTTGGAGCCGAGGATGGCCATCTTCTATAGCTCGAGAGCTGTTTACTGGCTTGAAGGCTACCCCTTATCTCAGAATGCCCAGCGTCAGCTACCCAGATCTCGTTTGCCACTTCAGCTGCGAGGTTGCTTCGTTACTGGCTCAGGCTTAGTATTGTTTTGTATTACATATTTTTGCTGTAATTGTAAAATTTTAATTGTAAAAGTGTTATTAACCTTAGTCTCTTACTACTTATACCCTTTATCGCCTTATATTGTGTGTGTGGGCTTTGTTGGCAGTCGCTCCTTTCCACAGGCCTCTTTTCCCTTGAACTCCTTTTAACTTGGCGAGTTCTCCTCCCCCTCTATTAGGTTAGCCGTTTAAGTTGTAATAATTATTATAACTTTTTTTCTTATTGTTATTGTGGTTCTTTAGCTTGTTAGGAAAATGTCTAAAGATACCAAGGTATCTGGCTTCAAAAAGTGTTGACTCATGCTGTCAGAAAATGTCTCTGACAGATGGGCACACTAGTTATGTATATTGTTTAGGCGCTGTTCACCTACAGGACTCCTGTTCTGTATGTCACGCTTTTAGTCCAAGCGTCCTGCAGGAGCGCAAAAACAAATTAATCCTTCGGGGATTATTGAAGCCTCAGGATTCTCCGGCTAAAAGTACTCAGCCAGCGAAATCCCCTAAGTCTGTCAAGCCGTCTGCTCCACCTTTAGAGCCAACTCCTTTACTTGACCAACCCAAGTATGTTGGTGCCGGCTGGCACCGACAAGCAACTCCTCCATCAGCTCCATCTACTATTTAGGAGCCGTCTCAGAGCCATAAGAGACTGAGGTCTCCGTCCTTGGAGCCTATCCACTTGGAACCTCAGTCACCCTTGTTACTGAATGAACGTAGCCATCATTCTTCCCACTCCTTTCGATCCTCTAGATTATCGGATCATGATGTGGAGAGAGTAAGTAAGTAGGTTGCTTAAGTCACAAGCCGTGGCAGAATTACTGTCCAGCCCACCTCAGCAGGTATCTGCTCCAACTGCCTCTATTTACGTTCCTCCTCCGACTACATTTAGCTCTGAGCCAGAGACCATGGATCTGCAGGTAGTAGAACCGTTGGCGCCGATCGTCATCTCTTCTTCAGTTCTGACGTCTGCTCCAATTACCTCGATTGTACCTTCTATCGAGGGATCTGGGTGCCAGGGCGCTCTCATCGGCTCCGAGGGGGGAGTAGCATCGGACCCTCATCCGACCCCTTTCGGAGCTTTGGCGCAGGTGAGCTCGGCTCCAACATCGGCCTTGGAGCCGTCACCCTCGACGCGGAGAAGGACTCCTGTCTCTTCGGAGCCGGAGCTTTCTCTGCCTAGAAGGTGGGACACCTTCAAGGTCATGCGGAGTGTGCTGTCCCCTGAAACAGCTCTACTGCCAGCTCCATCGGCTCCTCCCCCCGTGGTGTCTGTGCCAACCTCTCCTCCTCCTCCAGACCCCAAGTGTAGGGAACCTATGCCCCAGGACATCCCATTGGGTGATCCCTCTTCTTCCGAAGCCTCCCCTGATCACTCGGAAGAGCCTGTCCAGAAGAAGTGCAAGAGGAGGCACATAGACTCCCTTGAGTCTGTCACCTCAGATAGAGACATGGATGAATCGGAAGGGTCCCCAAGGTCCCCCTCTGAAGAAGTTTCCTTTTCGGACATCCTTGAAATGCTTAGACAGAGGGGGGACTGACTTCCGTAGCCCCTACCGAGGACGAGTCTGTATACCTGGACGTATTCGGTTCCTGACCTTCCACCTCCAGGGTATCTCCTCCTTTCGATCCACTCATGTCTGTAGTGGCTCGAAAGGCTTGGTCAGCTCCAGATTCTGTGGAACCTACTCTGAGGAGACCAAACATATTTATTACAGCCCCCCAGGACAAACAGTTCCTCTCCAAAGGTGTGCCCGTTGATGCCTTGGTGGTAGCAGCAGCAACCAAGAAAGAGTTAGCAGAAACCTCTTCATCTATTCATCCTTCAAACAGAGTCTCGGACAATGGACTGATATGGAAAGCGAATGTTTGCTTCAGCGACCTTTTCAATGAGGTCCCTGAACTATCTATGCCATTTTACATGTCTTCAAATGGATCTCCTGAAAGAGCTTGGAGATACCCTTCAGGATCCCACAGCTGAGGGAGTAACAGCCAAATTAGCTTCTCAGCTTGCGACTCTTAATTCCATAGTCAACTCCTCCATGAGGCTGATTTCCTGTGCAGCCGAATGAGTGAGCAGAGCCGCAGGGACAGGTGTGGCTCTCAGGAGACATGCTTGGATGCGGCTGTGTCAGTTTGCGGAACCCTTTCGAGCGTCCTTCACCAATACTCCCTTTGATGGCTCCTTTCTCTTTGAGCCTCAGGTGAAAGACACGTTGACCAGGTGTGAGCAGGAAGGCAAGACTCTCTCTGCCATGGGAGTCCATTTTTCCACCCCTTCCAGACCTTATCCCAAGGGTCAGAAGAGCGGAAAGATATGGTTCTGAAAATCCCAGGGACTCTTGCCTGACACACATGGTGATTTTTCCCCCAGGGGCAGAGGGGGAAACAGCAATTACAGACGCTGCCCTTGTGGCAGTGGGGGACCGCAAAACCAGGGTGACAGAGAAACCTTCTCTGCCAAGCCCTTCCAGCATCCCTGAAGGGTTGCCCGACTGCTCACCTCTGGAGGCAGTCAGGGGAAGACTTTCGCTGTACCCAAAAACCTGGCAAAATATAACAAGAAACTGATGGGTACTATCCATTATATCCAGAGGTTACAAAATTCCCTTCCATCAATCAACCATAGAGTCAAAAAAGTACATCCCAGATGTCAGAGAAGTTTCAAGACTGCTAGAAAAAAGAGCCATTCAAGAAGACCCCGCAGAACAACTAGGATCCGGAACTTATTCAAGATTCTTTTTAGTACCAAAAAAGACAGGGGACTGGAGACCAATACTGGATCTCAGCAGATTGAACACATCTGTACAAAAAGAAAGGTTCTGGATGGTGACACTGCAGTCCATTTTCCCTTTTCTGGGTCAGAACAATTGGATGTGCTCGATAGATCTTCAGGACTCGTACTACCATATCAAGTTGGACAGACGCTCCAGGAGATTTCTTTGCTTCCGGGTAGGGGCCAGTCATTATCAGTTCAGAACTCTGCCCTTTGGTCTGACCTCTCAGCCCCCAGGGTATTCACCAAGTGTATGGCAGTAGTCACGGCTCACCTGAGGTGTCAAGGATTCCAGGTGTTTCCCTATCTAGACGACTGGCTCCTGACTGCTACCACCAGGCATCAACTCTTAGAGGCACGGGATTATACAATCACATCATGCACTCAACTAGGCATTACAGTAAATTTTGAAAAATCTGCTTTGTTGCCCTGTCAGTCTGTCACATACATAGGAGCAGAATTAAACACAAAAGAAATGTTTGCAAGATTACCACAGGAAAGGGTTTCCACTATTTGTTAACAAGTGTTAATTCTAATGCAGAGCAAAAGGATTCAAGTCAGATATTTCCTTCAAGCTCTGGGCTCCATGGCAGCTGCCATTCTTCTTGTCCCATTAGTGCATTTCCACATGAGAATCCTTCAGTGGCTTCTTTTCACGCAGTGGTCTTTCCAGGAGCTACCCATGTCTCACATGATCCTGATCATCAAAACATGCAAAAGGCACCTTTCTTGGTGGATGGTCTCCCCACTAGTGATTCAGGGCAAACCTTTCATACAACCCCCTCCGGTAGTCACAGTGACCATGGACGCCTCCCTGATAGGGTTGGGGGGGGGCATTATCTAGGCAGGTCAGTCCAAGGCACTTGGCAACCTCGCGAGTACCATCTGCATATCAGTGTCCTAGAAATGAGAGCGGTGCTCCTAGCATTGCCAGCCCTTCAAGACTCTCTTCCTTCCGGGACCATTGCAATCCAAACGGGCAACATGTCAGTGGTGTGGTACATCAACAAACAGGGTAGGACCCCTTGTGTCGAGAAGCACTCAGACTGTGGCAATAGGCGATTTCCTCCCAACATTTTCTGATAGCAATGCACATCCTTGGGAAATCCAACGTCATAGCGGACAGGCTCAGCAGAGCTATTCTCATGCCTCACGAGTGGTCTCTGAATCAGGAAGTTGCAGATCTTATCTTCTGCAAATGGGGACAGCCTTGCGACCTATTTGCCACTCCTCTCAACAAATGCAGCAGCTACTTCTCCCTACTTCCTCTTCCAGGTCATATACCCAGAGATGCTCTAGTCCATGATTGGCCTCAGGGACTCCTTTATGCTTTTCCCCTAATACCAAGACTCATACAGAAAGCAAAATCATTGGGTTGCAAAATAATCCTCATTGCCCCATATTGGCCTCGACAGATATGGTTCCCGTTCCTGCACCTCCACCTTCTGGATCAACCGTGGATTCTGGACCCGGTTCCAGATCTTCTGATTCATCCATCAGGCGGGTTACACCAATCCCTTCAAACTCTCCAGCTCACAGCTTGGTTACTCCACTTCCAACCTTCGCCAGGCTTTCCAGTATCTCCCCAGCAGTCTGTGATATTATTGTTTCCTCACATAAGTCTACTACGAGGAAAACGTATGCTAGTAAATGGAAACGATTTTCTTACTGGGCAGAATCTAGAAATTTGGATCCTTTCTCAGCCACAGTCCATGAAATTCTTGAATTTCTAGCACAACATTTTCAGTCTGGTGCGGCTTCTTCTACCATTAGAGTACAGCTAGCTGCCATTTCTAATTTTCATATCGGTATGTTTAATTCTAGCATAATGTCTCATAAGCTCTGCAAGGCCTTTGTGAGAGGAACATCTCTTCTTAGACCCCGAGTTAGAGATCCTCCTCCTCCTTGGGATCTCAATTTATTTTTAGCTTCCTTAAATTTGCCTCCCTTTGAACCGGCAGCATCATGTTCCTTAAAATTTGTTTCTTGGAAGACACTTTTTCTGGTTGCTATCACTTCTGCTAGACGTGTCTCAGAACTTCAAGCACTATATGTCCGTCGTCCTTACCTGGTGTTTCACAAGGACAGAGTTTCTCTGAGGACCAATCCATCCTTTATTCCTAAAGTCTGCTCAGAGAACAATTTAAATCAATCCATAGATCTCCCAGTTTTCTTTCCCAATCACAGCAACAAGGCAGAATACAAGCTCCACCAACTGCATGTGCACAGACAGTTGTGTTTTTAGCTCCATAGAACTAAGGAACTAAAAAAGTCAGACCAGTTATTTCTTTCTTAATGCTTTCAACAAACAAGGCCTTCCAGTTTCTAAGGTGACCTTATCCAGATGGTTATCTGATACTGTTGCCTTTATTTATCAGTTACAAAGTAGAGTTACCAGCTAAACCAAAAGGTCATTCTACTAGAGCATTAGCCACCTCTGTAGCCTTTCAGTCTCAGTTGCCCATAGACTCTGTGCAGCTGCCACTTGGGCAAACCCTCATACTTTTATCTCTCATTACAAGGTGGATATGGTCTCCCTGAGCAGAGCTTCCTTTGGTTCTACTGTTCTGAAGAGTCTGTTCCAATGAGCCACCTGGGATTTTAGGTGCTAGGAATGCTGTCCCAAACAACAAGAACGAAGGTGAGATGGACAATTTAAGATAAAGAAGTTATGTACCTACCATAACGTTCCATATTAGTTGTCTTCATCTCGCCTTCCTTCTTGCGTCCCTCCCTCCTTCCCACTTGCTAGAGGATTGAGAGGAATTCCTTTTGTTTTCACTGGCTGAGTATCTTTTATTGCTTCACATGCCAGGTATTTTATGACTCTTTCCTTGTTTAGGTGTATTGGACAACCAGTTTTTAGGTAACTGGTTACTCTACTTATGTCTAGTGTGCGCTATCACAAACGAGATCTGGGTAGCTGACGCTGGGCATTCTGAGGTTAGGGGTAGCCTCGAGCCAGTTAACAGCTCTCGAGCTATAGAAGATGGCCGAGTCGGAGCCGAGGATCAGCTCCGAATCCAAACAGCAAGAAGGAAGGTGAGATGAAGACAACTAACATAGAACGTTATGGTAGGTACATAACTTCTTTTTCATTGCTACTACACGGAAAGAAATTTAACCGCTCATTTCTGCTTCACATAAGGGAATTTAACTGTTTTTCTGCTTCACAGAATTTAACATCTGCAACAAGTATGTTTACGTGCGTGTGAATGTGTGTGTTGTATATAACATATACAATGTGCCTTGAACAGAAGAGATTAGACCTGTTATCATGATGTTTGGAGCCCAAAAGTCTGTACAGTACTTTTGTACAGACAATATGAATTAATTTTCTCTAAGTGAAGGAAATTGTCTGCAGTGAGTAGTAATGCGGACTTGATTAGTTTTTTGAAAGTCCGTCATGAGACAAATGGACAGTGGTCAGCAAAGGTGTAGAGTGTAGGTGTGTAAGTTCTGTAAGAGATAGCAAAGGTTTGTTTGTTTTACGTGATTTTTATGAAATTTATTGAACCAACCTAAGTTGAAGTCATTTAAGGCTCGAGGGGGGCAGGGATTTAAAGATGATAATAAAAGTAGCCAAGGATGCAGGTGGAGAATTTATAGAGAAACTTAATATAACCTGATAATATTATATTGTATAACTTTGACTATGACCATCTTAGGATCAGATAGTTTAAATGATGTAAAAATGAGGTACTGTTTATCCATTTAATGATCTTTTGATAAGGAAAGTAGGCTTACAAGTAACGCTTTTGCATAATTACTTGTGTGGAGTTAGAGGTTGAGGTTAGTGAGATGGTCAATGTGTTTTATTTGGCGTTTCCATCAATGAGTAGAAAAAAGGACGTTACAGCAGTACGATTTAAATATTGAGGAGATGCTGATTAATTTGGGTTATGAAATGTCAGCTGAGATAGATATGTATACTTGGCAAAAATCACACAGATCACAAAAGGAAAACAAACATTTTTTTGCATAGATAGCTATCTGTGTGTGTATACAGACACATGTACAACATTTATAGAAGTTTTTATATGGTTCAATTATGCTCGATTGTCCGAACTACCCTAGGTCCTAATGAGTTCAGATAATCGACTGTCTAGTGTACTTCAGAAATTTTCCTTCTGAGCAATTAACAGTGGTCACAAATAATGTACTAAAGAGGAATATTGTTTTTCTAGCAATGCATGATTTATGATGAATTCACACTGAATCCAGACTGGACCATCTCAGAATGTTAACAGTAATTAATAAGATAACTGGTGTCTGTGTTTTAGCCCCTGTGATTTATTCATGATGAGAGTAGTTACATTTGCATCAGATAAAATTCTAGTCACAACTGTAATGGCCATAAGCCTAACAGGCCTTAATGTTCAGACAGTTTTAACAGTATAACAAAACTTTGTGCAGTTTTGCTGTTCATCAGAGCTGTAGACTGGCAACACATATTATTTTCTAATAATTCAAGAAAATCCACAGGATCACCAAGGAAGATATGGTATAAATCCAGAACTTTAATAAACGGTTAGCGCTTTCATTCCCTCCTGAGCACTTCTTCAGACCATACAAGTGCAATAAAACAATACCTTTTAAATATATGCCTCAATCTAAAAACACCTATCACATGATAACATCAATTAAAATCACTTAAACAATCTCCGCCCCTTTAAAAAAGGTTTTAAAGGGACTGGACCATTTAGCCCTTGAGGTGCATCACTATGTAGCTTTATGATCCAACTTGTTTCTTTTTGTTCAAGGATATTATTCGAATCACCTAATCTCATTTTAGTTACTATTTGTTCTGTTGTTTTTGTTGTTTGTCTTTCGGCTTTTTCCCGGTAAGGGGTCGCCACAGCGGAACCCTGGTCTGCTAATGATTGGCAGTAAATTTTTACGAAACGCCGAGGTGCCAGCTTGATGCCCAACCTTCAACGAAGGCACGCCCATTTACGCACGCATGGCTTTCGAACGCTACCCAACCGCGGGGAGGACATGCAGACTCAACACAGAAGGCACTCCCAAGCCAAGCCGAGAATCGAACGGGAGAACCTCTTGCTGTGAGGTAACAATGCTACCACTGTACCACCGCGGCAGTGTCAGTTACTATTTGTTCTAATACTTTAAATTTAAAAGTGTGTGTGTAGTCTGTGTTCATTACATGGGTGGCCAAGGCATTCCTGGATTCAAGCTTCCTAATAGCTAATAAGTGTTCACGTATCCTGTCTCTCAACTGTCTCTTGGTCTTCTGTACATAAAAACTATTGCATGATTGGCAAATAGCCAAATAGACCACAGAAGTACTATGGCAGTTAGTATTAAAACGAATAGAATATTCAAAATGAGTGACTGGATGCATGAAAGTGGATTGCGTATCTATATACATGCAAAAATTGCAATTCCCATACATTGAAGTGGAGCCAATACAATCCGGTTTATGTGTATCTAATGTATCATAGCATAATAAATGTTTAAGATTGCATTTGTTTTTGAACATAAATCTGGGTCGTGGTCCTACAACTTCACTAATATTCTCTTCTATAAATAAAACGGGCCAATTTTTCTTAATATCACAAAATAATCCATGGTCACTAGTGTAATGCATTGGGAAATTAACATGATCTTGTTTTTTATTTTATTTTTTATTCTGCCTAGCTCTAGTCCAAGGTATCATAGAGTTATGTAAAAAAGGTAGTGCAGTAGTATGCCTAAGTTGAGTGACCTCTGTTGCCATTTGGTTCACTTCTTTATATCTATACCCTCTATCTCTAAGTTCACAAGTTAATTTTAATAAATCCTTCTTAAATATTTCCTGAACACTATCTAGTCTTGATATACGCATACCCTGTCCTTTTAACACATTCTTGAATATTCTAGTAGGATGCATACTATTTCTATGTAGGGTAGCATTAACCCTACATTCCTTCATGTACATTTGAGTTTCTATAAAGCCGTTTAATTTCCCATTGCATTACATTAGTGACCATGGATTATTTTGTGATATTAAGAAAAATTGGTCCCTTTTATTAATAGGAGAGAAGATTAGTGAAGTAGTAGGACCACGGCCCAGATTTATGTTAAAAAACAAACAGAATCTTAAACGTTTATTATGCTATGATACATTAGATACACATACACCGGATGGTATTGGCTCCACTTCAATGTGTGAGAATTGCAATTTTTGCATGTATATAGATACGCAATCCACTTTCATGCATCCAGTCACTCATTTTGAATATTCTATTCGCTTTAATACTAACTGCCATAGTACTTTTGTGGTTTATTTGCCAATCATGCAATAGTTTTTATGTAGGAAGACCAAGAGACAGTTGAGAGACAGGATATGTGAACACTTATTAGCTATTAGGAAGCTTGATTCCAGGAATGCCTTGGCCACCCATGTAATGAACACAGACTACACACACACTTTTAAATTTAAAGTATTTGAACAAATAGTAACTAATATGAGATTAGGTGATTCTAATAATATCATTGAACAAAAAGAAACAAGTTGGATCATAAAGCTATATAGTGATGCACCTCCAGGGCTAAATGGTCCAGTCCCTTTAAAACCTTTTTTGAAGGGGCAGAGATTAAGTGATTTTAATTGATGTTATTGTGTGATAGGTGTTTTTAGATTGAGGCATTTATTTAAAAGGTATTGTTTTATTGCACTTGTATGGTCTGAAGAAGTACTCAGGAGGGCATGAAAGCACTAACAGTTTATTAAAGTTCTGGATTTATACCATATCTGCCTTGGTGGTCCTGTGGATTTTCTTGAATTATTTTACGTTTCTACTGTTTACTTCCACTGGTACCTACTACTTCCACAGTGGCATTATTTGTTTTTTTTTTTTTTTACATTTTCTTTTCTCTTTCTCATTTGACTAAATTACATCCTGTGTAGTGTATTTTGAATGGATACAGCATGCATGGGTTCTAACTCTGTCTTATTCTGTTGCGTAGCCCCTGCCTTTCTCATTATCATGAACTGGAAAGCATTGTTAATTCATATTTTCTATTGACCAAACATCTTTCTTCAGAGATTTCCTGTTTATACAGAACAATAATTTGCAAATTTATAATTTCTTGTTTTCCTTCTCTGGGTTTAAGTAATCCCCTATACATCTTTTGTATTATAATCTATTATTTAATTAAACATCAGAGCAGTCTCTGAGATTTATCTTCTCTGCTAAATGAATACTAACTAATATAACATGCCAAACTTTAATTTTAATAGCAGTGGCTTGAAAAGGTCTTCTACAGTTTGTCTGCCTGTCTCTCTCATCCACACACACCTCCTATCTCTAAAGTATAGTCAGCTGCACATTCTTTTTCACACTAGCCTTTTTCAAGTTTTCTTTTTCTAGAATTGGAAATAAATGACATGCTTTCATTTTAGGCACAAGTGGATATTTAAGTGCTGTGTTTAGTATCAGTAACTCAACTTTCATTGAAGGGACTCATGCCAACTCCAAAGCTTGAGTATTTGCAAAACCTGTGTTGATCCAATAAAAGGTATTACATCACATCTGTGTTTCATTGACTGCGTTTCCTGTTCTGCCTTGAACAGAGAAGACTTAATGAGATTACCACAAATAATGCTTTCTAGCCTTAAATACTTTGTTTCTGAAGCTTCACTGAACTGACTAAAGCAAGAATGTGTTGTCTGTCTCTCCTTTATTCTCTGATGGGTTGGATGTGATGCGTCGGATCCGTCTCGGCCATTACAAAAGCTTGAGGAGTTCAGACATCATGGGCATCCTTTTCTACCCATAATGCAGTTCCCCAACTTCCCAAGATCTCATTTGCTGCGATATGAGAAGGCTCTTCTAGCAAGGTATGGGCTACGTTTTTTATTACTACTTTTCATATCTTTTACTGTTATTATCTTTGTAACTTATAATTAAAATTTCTTCACTAGTTTAGTGCCCTACCTTTTAGTGCAAGTTTCCTTGTTAGTTTTTTTTTCCCCTTTTGTTAGCGTCCGTTTAAGTTGGAGGATGTCTAACTTACACCTGTTTTAGTTAGTGGGTGTTCCTGTATCTTTCCTTTTCCTCGTATTTGTTGGTAGTGTTTGGTAGTTTCTCCCTTTCGGTTGCCATCCACTTTAGTTAGAGGGCATTAACGAAATCTGTTTAAGTTAGAGGGCTTACCCCCACCTTTTTTTTCCTGTTACTGTTTTAAAAAAAAAAAAGGGGTGGGAGTGGTCTTTTATCTCCTTGTCTTTCTTTACCTTTAATTCGTTAGTGTAGTTCTTGAGCAGTGCATCTCAAAAAGAAGGCAAGTCCTTAGGATTCAAAAAATGTGAGAAGTGCAGTAAAAAGATGCCCCTCAGTGAGTCATACAGTGTGTGTGTACTGTTTCTGGCCTCTTCTATTACAGGAGTCCTGTTCCATATGCCACGCCTTCAACCAGAGGGCAGTTATGGAATGAAAAAATAAGTTGATCTTGAAGGGGTTATTGAAAACTCCATTTTCTGAGGCTATTTCTACTGATCCCTCCTCTCCAAAATCGGATAAGTCCGAGAGACGAGGAAAATAGCCTTCTCCAGCTCCGAAATCCTTGTTGGAGCCGAAAGCCAAACAACTGAAAGTGTCTGCTCCGACAGCACCTATGGAGCAGACTGCAGCCTCTGGAGCAAGGACTTCTTCAGAGCAGACAGAATCTTTGGCTCTGAAATCCTCCATTGACTCCTTGGCTGCATAAGACCCATTACCTGCTGAATACCATTATAGGAGCCAATTACTTCTCAGCTCCGTTCACCATTCTTGACTCGATGCAGATTCCCAACATTGTCTAGCAGGTCAACTAGAAGTCTCTCGTATGAAGATGTGGATAGGGTGGTGCAGAGACTTCTCAAGACACTTGCCTTGGCTAAGCTTCTTTCTGATCTGAACTCAAAGGAGTTGGATCAGACTCATCTTCCCCCTTCTGCGCCTACTCCTCCTCTGATCCGTTCTTAGGTTTTGGAGCCTGAAGACTCCAATATCCAACTGTTGTCTGTATGGGGTCAGGGGCCTGTTGGCTGCTCAGATTCAGTGTCTGCTCTGAGCATCTCTGCCCAGTTGGAACAGGAGACCTCAGGCAGCCAACACTCCCCAAGAAGATCCTCGGAGCCAGCTCAGAATTCTCAGATCCATCCCTGTCTCTCGGGGCCTCTTCTCAGATGGGTTCAGCTCCTATCTCATCTTTGGAACTTATGTCTTCTGCTCTGCAGGCTCTTTTGGCCCCAACATCCATGTTGTCTGGTCAGGAGAGTTTTTCTGAGCAGGTCCAGACTGCTTTCAGAGTTATGAGGAGGGTATTGACTGCTTCACAGTCTCAGCCACAGTCCTCCTCTAAGCTTCCTCCCTTATCGGCGCAGGTGTCTTTACCTCCACACCCCCATCCACAGGACTGCAGAGATCCCAGGCCTCTGGATGTTCCCCAGGGGGCTCCCCCCTCTTCTGAAACTTCCCCAGAATACCCCACTGAGGAAGTCCCTTGGATGAAATCATGCAAGAGGAAGCATCTAGACTCCCCAGAGAAGTCTGTCACTTCAGATAATGACCTCGATGAAGCAGAAGGGTCCCCATGTCTGCCTCATGAGGAATTCTCCTTTGGAAACATTATAGAAATTTTAAAACAGAGAGGTGACTGGCACTCCTCATCCCCTTTGGCTGAGGAATTGGTATACCTGAAGGCCCTTCAGATCTCGCCCTTCAACCTCTTGGTGACATCGCCTTCCAATGAGCTTATTGAGTTAATCTCTCAGAAGGCCTGGGAGACTCCAGATTCCATAGAATCCACTTCTAGGAGGCCAAACACGTATATTACAGCTCCTAAGGACCAAGCCTTCCTTACCAAAGGTATAGCATTGGATGCCGTGGTCGTGGCGACTGCCACGAAAAAGGAACTTTCTGAGACCAGTTCCTTTATCCATCCTCCTAATAATGATTCCAGGACCATGGCTCAGTATGGGAAGTGCATCTTTTTGTCAGCGGGCTTTTACATTATGATCACTGAATTATCCCACTCATTTCCCCAGACTTTAGAGGGACCTGTTGAAAGAACCATCAGACTCCCTCCAGGGAGCTGTAGCTGATATAGTGGCAGATAAGTTCAATGCACAGCTCGCTACCCTCAATTCGGTTGTTACCTCGTCCATGAGATCCATTTCATATGCAGCAGATGGAGCAAGTAGGGTGGCGGGTTCAGGCATCTCTATTAGGAGGCATGCCCGGATGCTCCTTTGCGATTTTGTGATGCCCTTTAAGTCTCCTTTATTAATGCTCCCTTTGATGGCTCATCTCTCTTCAGGCCCAAAGTAAAAGAAACACCAACCTGGTGTGAATAGGAGGGTAAGACCTTGTCTGCCATTGGAGTAAGTTTCTCCACACCCACCAGACCATTTCCAAAGAGTCAGAGAGGTAGTGGAAAGATGTGGTTCAAGAAATCACAAAGGTCTTATCAGGGCACACAATGTGTGCCCCCAGAGGTAGAGTGGGGAGGGGGTAATAATGAAAGACACTGTTCTCACGGCAGAGGAGGCCTTCAGAATCAGGGCTCCAGAGAATCTTTCTTTAGCAGACCCTTTCAGTGCTCCTGAAGGAGTGTCCAAGTGCTAGACTCTGGAGGTAGTCGGGGGACGAAAGTCACTGCACCTAGAATACTAGCGAGAGATAATCAATGACATATAGGTGTAGGACTTAATATCCAGGGATTATACCATTCCCTTCTCTTTCCCCAATCCCATAAACAAATCCGTTCCAGACATTCCATCCAGTCAAAAGGAACAAACAATGTTGGAAATTCAAAAGTGTCTAAGAAAAAAAGTCTCCTCCAAGAAGTCCCCGCAGATCAGAGAGGATCCGAAACTTACTCAAGATTCTTTCAACTTCCAAAGAAAATGGGGGACTGGAGACCAATCTTTGATCCCAGCAAACTAAATGAATCTGTGAAGGAAACCAAGTTCCGGATGGTGACACTGCAATTGATACTTCCATTCCTTGAAAAAGACAATTGGATGTGCTCTTTAGACTTTCAGGTTGTATACTACCACATCCTAATTGAAAGGTGATCCAGAAGGTTCTTGCTGCGCTTCCAGCTAGGAGCCGGTCACTTCTAGTGTCGGACTCTGCCTTTTGGTCTCACTACAACCCCCAGTGTGTTCACCAAATGTGTGGCAGTAGTGGCAGCTCACCTGACAAGCCGAGAATTCTGGGTGCTTTCATTATCTGGACGACTGGCTCAGAACTGCAATGATCAGGCATCTACTGCTACAAGCCAAGGGACTATACACTTCAACTTTGCTCCTCCTTAGGCATTGCCGTAAATTACGACAAATCTCCTCTGGAGCTATCTCAAAACTTAAATTTTATAGGAGCAGAGATAGATGCAACCATGCTGATAGCAAGACTCCCTCACGACAGTTTGCATAATCTACATTTACGTGTGAGACTGCTAATCAAAAATACTCAAGCCAGTACAAAACAGGTGCTATTAGTTCTGGGGAAGATGGCAGCATTTATTGTACTTATTCCTCTAGCTTGCCTACATATTAGGATACTTCAGTGGTTACTTTCCACAGTGGTCAATCCTGGAATTATCAGTGTCGCATGATTCTCATAACCAGTTCTTGCAAAAAGGATCTTGAGTGGTGGAGTCGCTCTCCTTTAGCATTTCAAAGCCATCCCTTTATCCCCCCTCAACCCTAGACCACAGACACTTCCCAGATAGGGTTGGAGGGAGACAGTCCAAGGCACCTGGCAGGAACAAGAGGATTACTTGCACAAAAACATCCTAGAGATATGAGCTGTGCTCTTGGCTTTGCAAGCATTTCAGAACACTCTCCCTCTAGGAATGATAGCAATTCATTTCAGACAATATGTTGTTAGTCTGATACATAAACAAGAAGGAACCAGATTTTATCCCCTTTGTTGAGAAGCTCTAAGGGTTTGGTAATGGGCAATGTCCTCCAACCATTTTCTGGTGGCAACACACATCCTGGGGAAATCCAACGTGATTGCAGACAAATTGAGCAGAGCCATATAATGGCCACATGAGTGGTCCCTTAATCAGAATGTAGCGGAAGAGATTTTCCAAAAATGGGGACAGCCTTGCTGCAGTCTTTTTTCCTCATCCACCAGTGCCAAATGCAGTAACTACTTTGCCCTAATCCCTCCTATGGGGGAGTCACCAAAGAGTGCACTTGTTCATGATTGGCCTCTGGGACTCCTATATGCTTTCCCTCTGATTCCCCAGTTATTGCAGAAAGCAAGTCTGTTGAAGACCACAATAATTCTGATTGCACTGTATTGGCCTTGTCAGATCTGGTTTCCCTTCCTGCAGCTTCATCTTCTGGAGAAACCATGGATTCTGAACCCGGCTGCAGATCTACAGATGCATGTGTCGGGAATGGAGCATCCAGTTTCCAAAACCTCAAGCTGACAGCTTGGCTGCTTCAATTCCCTTAGTTGCCAAGATTCCTCCTCTTTCCTCCTTTCTTCTCTGGTAAATCATATCTTGTTGTCCTCCCATAAAACCTCTACATGAAAATTATACAAGAGTAAATGGAATATGTTTGTAATGTGGGCGAGTGATAACCAGATAGCCCCCCCCCCTTTTCTGCACCCATACATTTCTATCATGGAATTTCTAGTGAAACTTTTTCATGAAGGTGTGGCTGCTTCTACTAGAATCCAGCTAACAGCAATCTCAGATTTTCATGTTGGAGAACACTGCTCTACGATCATGTCACACAGAGTGTGTAAAGCCTTTTTGAAAGGAACAATGATGGTTAGACCCACATACAAGAATCCAACACATCCCTGGGATCTGAATTTCTTTTTCACAAACATTGCTTGTTCCCCTTTGAACGTTCTGCCACATGCTATCTAAAGTTTCTATCTTGGAAAACACTCTTTAGTGGCTATTACCTCAGCCAGGTGTGTCTCAGAATTGCAAGCCTTGTCCACCAAGTCCCCTTACCTGTTTTTTTCATAAGGACAGTCTCTCTTTATGCACTAACCCTTCATTTCTTCCAAAGGTCTTGAGAGTAACCTAAATCAATCTGTTGACTGCCAGTGTTCTTCTGTAAGATGAATACTCATTGCATCTTCTAGATGTACATAGACAATTATGTTTTTACCTACACAGAACTTCAGGTTTTAGGAAATCTGATCAACTTTTCATATCCTACTCTGAGATGAGAAAAGGTCAGCCAGTCTCAAAAGTTACTTTATCTAGATGGCTCACATTTTGTATATCCTACACATACCATTATAAAATTAGGTCTCTTCCCTTTCCTGTTAATGCACACCTCTACCAGGTCAGTAGCTACATCTGCAGCTTTTCAAGCAAGGTTACCCCTGTGGTGATATCTGCGCTGCAGCCATGTGGGCAAAACTGCATACTTTTATTACTCATTACAAACTGGATTTGGCCTCCAGGAATAGAGCTTCTTTTGGTTCTATGGTTCTGAGGGATATTCTCCCATGAGCTTACCCAAGAATCAGGTTGCTTGGGATGCGGTACAATCAGTGAGATTAAAGGCGAGCTTGTCAGCAACACACAAAGAAGTTATGTACTTACCAATAATGTTCCATGTATGTTGTCCATCTTGGCCTTTATTCTCACAAATCACCCTCCATGCCCCCTTCCAGATCTCCTGGGAGACAGAGGGGACATTGGACTTATGGATCTCCATAGCCTCAGAAGTACTGACCTTAACCTTTAATAAGCATAACTACTGTGTACGTTATTTCATATAATAGACATTTGCGGCTCTCCTTATAATTTCTGGCTTGTCAAGATATGAGGAAGTTGGGGAACTACATTATGGGTAAGGAAGGGATGCCCACGGGCTTTGCTGAATTCCTCAACCTTTTGTAAAGGCCGAGTTGGCTCCGACACATCGGATCCAAACCATCAGTGAGAATAAACGCCAAGATGGACAACACACATGGAACATTATGGTAAGTGCATAACTTTTTTCCCATCTGTTCCATCACTGTTTCCCAATCAGAACAGCACACTAGAAGAGTAGTGCTGCTCATTAGATGTTCTTCATACCACATTGCTGCAGTCCTAACACTTGGGTAGTCCGCTGTCCCAGTCGGCCCGAATACCAAAGTATATGGCTGGCGTCGGTCATGGCGCATTAATCTGACGTCAGTACGTCAGGGTACAAATGCGCATGACCGACGTCATATCCTCAGTCTTTTTTGCCGCATGGTCCGATGCAGAAGCAGTTTTGCAAGTGCAGGTTGGCGTTCTGAGATTTTCCGAAGTCGGAGTTTCAGACCGAATCCAAGTTGGCTAAGTACCCCGTTGGGGAATATTTTGTTTTTTTCTTGCCTCAGTATTTTACCGGATGTCAGAAAAAGTGAATAACTGTATTTCTTGTGGGAAACAGATACCTCATAGGGATTATCATACCTTGTGTATACCTTGCTTAGGGCCTGAGCACGACGTGGTTGGCTGTCGCTCTTGTGCTAGATTTAACAAACGCACTATAAAGAGAAGATTAGATTGTGCCAGGTTAGTTTTTGGGAAGCGGTGTAATTATAAAATGCCGTCGGATGCTCCGACGCCCGCTTCATCAAAAAAGCGCAAGGACAAAGCAGCAAAGCCTAGGCTGGAAGAACCGTCCGTACCGGACGTCGGTTCTTTGGAGAGCTCGGTGGAGCCAGGGGTTCAGCCAGAAATTTCTTTGGAATCCCAGGGAGAGACTTTATTACTGCAAGATGTGACCTCTCAGGAGGTAGGCCAGGTGGAAGGGGCTTCTCAGGTAGCTGTTCTTCCCTCCCTTCCTAAGGTGGTTAGGCCCTCCCCTGCTGTTTCCAAGGCTTCTCCCAGGGGCAGGCCAGGTTTTGTTTCAGGTGTTACCCTACCTCCTCAGGGTCTGTACCTAAGAAGCATATGCTTAAGATGGCAGAAGATTTGATTACTATGATTAGGGGTTCTATGCCCCCTCCTGATAAGAGGCCTAGGGTGGAACCTGAGCTTGGGAGTTTTGAGCAGTGTTCGGATGCTTCTGAGTCTTGACTGAAGACTTGCAGGAGTATTCCCCTTACTCTGATTCTGATGTAGATGATTCTACTCCTTCTGCTTCTCCTCCTGAGGATTTTTCATTTTCAGAGACTCTTCATTCTATGAGGGAGCATTTCAAATGGGAAGGTCAGGATTTCTCTGATTCCAGGAAAAGGCTTAGGAATTTTGTTTCTACCCCAGCATAGGCCTTTAGCTATACCTCCTGTTCTAGGCGTGGTGGAGGATGTTTTTGCAGAGGCTTCTATGAACCCTGACTCTTTGCCTCCTGCTCCAGTTAAACCGGATAGATATTATAGGGTGCCTGAAGCTCATAAGTATCTTTTTAATAGTCCTAGGGCAGACCCAGAAACTGTTTCACAGGGGCCTAAAGGTGTTAAGGCTTCTGTTGTTAAAAATCCTGTTCCTCCAGATAAAGAGGCAAGGGCTTTGGATAGATGGGGAAAGAAAGTGTATACTTCTTCCACTTTGGCCATGAGAGCTTTGAATTGCCAGTTTCACATGTTGAAATACCAAAATTATCTCATTTCACAATTAAAATCTAAGGTAGATGCTTTGGCGGAAGGTATTGAGTGTAAAGAGTTGCAGGATTTAGTTCATGTTTCTGAACAGGTAGGCAAGCATTCTTTGCAATGTGGTTTTGATGCTGTGCAGGCCTCTTCGAGGGTGGCTGCCACTGGTTCGGTTCTTCGCAGGCACGCCTGGTTGAGGGATCAGAATTTAGCTGAGCATGTGAAAACAAGGATTTTAGATGCTCCTTTACAATCTGATGTGTTGTTTGGTTCGCCTGTGGAAGCAGTTCTAAAGAAAATGAAGGACAAGGCTAAGTCTATGCAGACTGTTAAAGATTTTTTGCAGGTTCAGCCTCCGAAGTTTAGTAGAAATTGGCCTACCAAGGGGTGGACATATCCTGCTTATGATTCCCAGTCTAGGGGTAGGTCTAGACGTGGTAGAGGCAGAGCTCAAGGTTCTTTTAGGCCTAGAACAGGGAGTTCACCTGCTCAGTCTTCTGGTGAGGGCAGGGGTCAGTCCTTTCGTAAACAGACCCAATGACCTGCCTTTTCAGCTGCCAGAATCCTCTCGTCTGGCAGCACCTTTGGGAGGAAGATTGGCACTTTTCAGAGAAAACTGGAGTTTAATTACCCAAGACAGATGGGTACTGGATATCATTCACCACGGTTACAGGTTTTATTTCCATACCTTGCCTCCTTTCAAAGGCATGCCAGACATTCCTCATCAACAAAGGAAAGAGGCTCACAAGCAAATTTCTCTGTTGCTCCAAATAGGGGCCATTCAGCCGGTTCCTGTGCCAGAAAGGGGCCTAGGATTTTATTCTCGCCTGTTCCTAGTACCAAAAAAGGGGAACACGTGGAGACCAATTTTGGATCTGTCTATCCTCAACACTTATCTGGACATTCCCAAGTTCAAAATGTTGACGTTACAACAGCTTTTACCTCTGCTGGGCAAAGATCACTGGATGGTAACTTTGGATCTCAAGGAAGCTTACCTTCATGTTCCTATCAGACTAATTTGCAGGAAGTATCTGCGTTTTCGAGCTGGGAATTCTCATTATCAGTTCTCTGCATTGCCCTTTGGCTTATCTACTGTGCCCAGAGTATTCACAAAGGTTCTGGCTCCAGTGATAGCTTTCTTCAGGCTAAAAGGAATACAAATCTATCCTTATTTGGACGATTACCTGATTCTGGCTCAAGGAAGGGACGTGCTTCTTCAGCATTTGGAATATGTGATAGCAGTGCTAAGATGCCTAGGGTATTCTGTGAACGAAATAAAGTCCAGTCTAGTACCCTCTCAAGACATGTGCTTTCTGGGTGTGAGACTGAATACAGCAGCCCAGATGGCCTTTTTAACCCCGGACAAACAAAAGAGTCTATCTTTTTACTTCCATCAACTATCTCATCAGTCCGTGCTGACTGCAAGGACAGTCCTTCAAGCATTAGGGTTCATGGCATCTTGTATTCTGGTGCTTCCCAATGCCAAACTGCATATGAGGAAGCTACAATGGTATCTCAAAAATGTATGGACACAGCACTGCCAAGATCTGGACACTGTCATTCAAATAATACCTTGCATTCAAAAGGAATTTTTGTGGTGGGCTCAGGAATGTCACCTAAACAAGGGACTCTCTGTGACCCGGCCAGAGGCGAGTCAGATTCTAACGACAGATGCCTCAGACATAGCTTGGGAGCTCATCTGAATGGAAAGTGGATACAAGACAAGTGGCCTGCCAGACTACAGCATCTGCATATCAACATGAAGGAGATGTTAGCAGTCCAGTTTGCATTGAAGGCTTTCAAGGAGTTACTTCTTCCAGGGCAGGTGTTGATTCTAACAGACAACACAACTGTCATGTGGTACATCAACAAGCAAGGGGGAACACATTCTTAGCCTCTATGCAGGCAAGCAATGATTTTGTGGGAGACTGCGCTCAGCTTGCAGCTTACTCTTCAAGCAAGGTTTCTGCCAGGAGCACAGAACTCCTTAGCAGATGTGTTAAGCAGGCAAATCATGGATTCCCACGAGTGGAAACTGGATCTTCATGTATTTCAGAAATTGACAGTGTCATGGGGAACTCCAGACATAGATCTGTTCGCTTCTCCACTAAACCACCAGCTGCCAAAGTTTTGCACGAAAAGGTTTCATCACACAGCCTGGAAAGTGGATGCTCTTTCTTTCAGTTGGAAAAATCTTCATGTGTATGCCTTTCCACCTCTGCCTCTCCTCCCAAAGGTACTCTTAAAGGTCAGACAGGACAAGCCAAGGATGATTTTGATAGCTCCAGATTGGCCTCGGCAGCATTGGTACCCATTGCTGAGGAGTCTAGTAAGGAAGCCTCCTTGGCCCTTACCTTTGATTCCACACCTATTGTCTCAGAAGGACGGGCATCTACTCAATGTCAAGCTTCACTCTTCATCTAACAGCCTGGCATATTCTGTTTTGAACCATAGCAGGTCTCAGCTTCCTCAACAAGTTCTGAATGTGATTATGGAAGCTAGAAGACCTAGTACAAGGAAAGTGTACGCAGGAAAATGGAAGAGATTTTTATTTTGGAGTACAGCAAAGGATTTGGATGTTTCTGAGCCAAATTTGAGTGTGGCTGTTCAATATCTTACTGAGTTATTGGACAAAGGTTTGTCTTTCTCTTCCATTAAGATTCATGCTGCAGCAATTTCAGCTCACTATGATTGTGACCCACCATTGTTTTCTCATCCTTTGTTCAAGCAATTTCTTAGAGGGGCAAAGAATATAAGATCCCCACGTAGAGCTCCTACTCCTGCTTGGGATCTCAATTTTGTGTTGGAGAAACTTACTCTACAACCTTTTGAGCCTGCGGCTACTGCTGAATTGAAATACTTGTCATGGAAGACTGCTTTTTGTTGGCCATTACTTCTGCAAGAAGGGTTTCTGAATTGCAGGCCCTTATGGCGGTTGAGCCTTTTGATTTTCCATAAGGATAGGGTATCATTACGCACTAATCCTTCCTTTATGCCTAAGGTGGTTTCTAGTGTGGCTTTAAACCAAACTATTCATTTGCCTACTTTTTATGCAGATCCCCAAAATAAGGGGAAAAGATTTTGCACACTTTAGATGTACACAGGCAGTTGCGTTATTATTTAAGCAGGACTAAGGATTTTAGGCAGTCTCAGCAGTTGTTTGTTTCTTTTGCTTTGAGTTCTCAGGGTAAGCCTGTGTCAAAACAAACTATTTCTAAGTGGATTGGGTTTTGCATTGCATTTTGTTATTCCCATCATGGCAAGGAGATTCCAGCTGGGATTCGGCCTCATTCCACTAGGGCTACTGCCACTTCAACAGCATTTCTAAGGGGGGTGGCAACTAAGGATATTTTGGAGGCAGCTACTTGGAGTTCAGTGCATACTTTCTCTAAGCATTACCACCTTCCTCTTTACTCTAAATCTAGGGCTGGTTTTGCCACTGCTATTTTGCAGGGCATGTTGTCAGCTCCTGCTTCCTTATGATTTGCCAGCCTCCCTTACCTCTGCTTTGGGATTCTACCCAAGTGTTAGGACTGCAGCAATGTGGTATGAAGAACATAGTACAGTTTTGTACCTACCATAAATGTAGATGTTCGAAGATCCACATTGCTGCAGTCCAATTTACCCTCCCTCCTTCCCCTCTGTGTTTGGGGTGATTGTGTGGATGGGGTTATACTCTTGTAAATTTGTATATATTGTATATATATATTTGGTGCAGGAGTGTGTGGTGTTTTTGGTTTTAGCCTTATCTTTTTAGGGTCTTCTGACATCTGGGGCAAGAAAAGACTGAGGATATGACGTCGGTCATGCGCATTTGTACCCTGACGTACTGACGTCAGATTAATGCGCCATGACCGACGTCAGCCATATACTTTGGTATTCGGGCCGACTGGGACAGCGGACTACCCAAGTGTTAGGACTGCAGCAGTGTGGATCTTCGAACATCTACATTTATGGTAGGTACAAAACTGTACTTTCTCATTAAGCTGAAGATTCTGTTTCTGAGGAAAGTGTTGTAGATCGGTGTGTGTGCGAGTATACAGCTTTAAGAAGCTTCCTAGGGGCTTGCACAAATGTATAAATACTGAGCACATGCGAGCCTGACTGCCATTTTTGTAGTAAGCTGTTGAGATGCAAACATGTATGTCTGTTTAGTCTGTTAATCAGTTAGTTTATATTTTTTAATGCTGCTATCCATCCTGATGTGTTTCTATGTAATAAAGCATATAAACAAACTACCCCGTCTAAGCACAAAACAGATAGTGGTCAGCAAAACGGGATCCTTAAAATATATGAACACAATTCCCACAAAAACATCCACAGGATCTCTCAATGGCTTAGAAAATAACACTCAATGTCTATAAAAGTAAAAACTGGAACAAATTTATTGGTAAGCGCTTTCGTGATGTAGGCACATCAGTTCATCAGACCTATAACTGACACAACACAACTATGCTTATATTACTAAGTTAATTCAAAACAACCAATCTAGTGCACACCAGCAATTTCCTCAGAGGGAAATTGCTGGTGCGCACTAGGATTGGTTGTTTTAAGCTTAGTTTTGTTGTTGTCAGTTATAGGTCTGATGAAGTGATGTGCCTACATCATGAAAGCACTTACCAATAAATTTGTTCCAGGTTTTACTTTTATAGACATTGAGTGTTATTTTCTAAGTCATTGAGAGATCCTGTGGATGTTTTTGTGGGAATTGTGTTCGAACTACCCCGTCTGTTCATCTATACTAGAGAGGGACGCATGACATGTCAGAAGTGGCATGTCTAAAAAGGACATGGTGCCAGAAGAGGATCCAGATTCTTCAGATTCAAGTGCCTCTCTGGTACAATGTTAACACTGGAGGAATATATAGAAGTGAATCATCCCTACTGCACATATAACTCACAAAACAGGTCATAAATGAGTTTCAGGTATTAAAACTTGTTCAAGCTTTCTTATTCACAAAATATGAAACCAGGCATTCAGAAAGCTCTAAATGAATTTCTAAGTTACAGAAGTTTCCTATATTACTATATACTAAAAGAAATATTTGAAAGCAATACGGAAAATGTTTGAAACAAAGTCTGAATCGCAGAAAGTAAATAAAATAAGGGAAACGACCGCATTTTTTCACTAAGCACTAATTTTTCATATTAATCAAAGCTATTCCAGTTGTCTGAAGTGTATGCATGTTTGTGCAGTATTATAGTACAGTTATTTCATAAAAATACAGCCATTACAAAGCATATTTCAGAGTAAAGCATTTCAAAGAATTTATTGTGCATTTGTATGTTATAAATGCTGGCTGTGTGCATGTTCTTATATATTTACAAGGGCAATATTTTTCAGTGTGTTTGGGCATAATTTGTTGGTATGGCAGACGGATTTCAAAAACCAACTCCACTTGTGTTTGACAATAATATTGCAGAAAACTGGCGAGTGTTTGAGCAAAAATACTAAATTTTCACACAGACTGTGTTTTCTGATAAAGATGACCATACAAAAACATTTATTCTGCTTAATTTAGCTGGTTCAGAAGAAATAGAAAGGGAGCATTTATTTGTGTATGCACCTGCTGCCTTTGCAAGTGAGGAGAAAAACCATCATGTAGTTAGTTGTACCAGCTGAGTCAAGGGAGGACCCCGAGTGCTTAAAATGCAAATTTAGAGAAATGTGTAACCCCCAAACGAACATTACAATGGAAAGGTACTTATTTTACAGAAGGGATCACCTGAAACTTTTGCAGCATATGTAACTCATTTGAGAAACAAGGCTAAAACATGCTGATTTGGTGATTTAAAATTTAAGGGATGAGTTGATAAAAGACAGACTTGTGTGTGGTATTAAAGATGATGCTGTGAGAAAGATTTAGCTTCATGACAATGATGTAATTTTGAATAAGGCCATTGAGATTTGTCAGATATGAGCTTACAGAAAAGCGCACAAATATGCTTACAAATGAGATGCATGCTTCCAGTAACTTTTTAAAGCTAATGTTGATGGTATACAGCATGTGATTAAAAGAAACAAGCCCAAGCACATGGCTGCAACTGTAAACCCTGCAACTTTCACTGGGAAATCCCGTAACTTTCTAGCACATTCCAAGGCGTGCTCTGGAAACCACACAGTCTTAGTGAAGCATAAGAGTGAGTCAGCAAACTCAAAGCATTTGCCCCCACCCAGTTTCATTGCCATCTGTTGTAAGTGTGGTGAAAGTCATGAGCCTAAAAGGGAAAAAATGTTTAGCTTCTGGTCATCAGTGTCACAAATACATTAATTGGAATTATTTCAAAAGGTTTTGTAAATCAAAAGGCACACATTCTTTTATTAAAATGGAATACGCAAAGAAACAAGTTGATCAGTTAGAAATCTGTGACCCTACTTTTGATGTTGATAGTGTGTCATACTTAATGAATAGATTTATGGGCAAAGAATGACATATTTTGTACTGTTTGGATAAATGGAAAACCCATAGAGCTCAAAGCTGACACAGGTTCAATGTGCAGTGTTATGTCTGCAGAAACATTTGCTAGAGCGTGTGCTGGTGAGAAGCTTGATTTGGCAGTGGGCAAAGCTTGTTGCTTTTGGTGGTGAAGAGATTCAGACTGAAGGCTCAGTAGCACTTTCATGTTGCCCTGCTGGGAGAAGCTACGACTTGTTCTTTTATGTGGTCAAAAACCATGTCCTTCATTATTAGGGCTCAGAGACCATTTGAAAATGGGACTGCTTTCATTTAATAAGGAAGGCCATCATGTTAGTTTGAAAGACCACAGCTCTAGTTTCACCCAGTATAGTTTTTTTCTACCTATGACAATCTTTTTGACGACAAACTAGGCAGATTTCCAGTTGTGTACTCCATGAAGTTAGACCCAGTTGTCAGGCCAGTCCAGAAAATTCCAGTAGCTGTGCAGAACAGAGTCAAAGCTGAGCTAGATAAACTGGTGCAATAAGGTGTAATTTGTTCAGCTGAAGAACCAACTGAATGGTATCTTCCATGGTGGTAGCTCATAAGAAAGGCTTAGATGATATCAAAATATGTATTGATCCACAAGATTTAAACAAAGCACTGAAAAGACCTCATCACTCAATGTTTAGAGTTGAAGTTGCAGCACAAATGCCAAATGCCACTGTTTTTTCTGTCTTGGATGGAAATAGTTAATTTTGGCAAATTTTGCTTGACAAGAAATCCTCGTTGCTAACTACGTTCAGTACTCCTTTTGACAGGTACAGATTTTTGAGAATGCCATTTGGGATTAATTCTGCCAGTGAAGTCTTTCGACATGCAATGGAGTAAATTTTTTCTGGGTATCCTTGTACTATTTTAGTAAATGATATTATAATAGGAGTAATGGTGAAGCTGAACATGACAGAAACCTCAAAGTTTTGGAAAGAGCTTGTCAAGTGAATCTTAAGCTGAATCCTAAGAAGTGCAAGTTTAGGTTACCAGAAGTTACTCTTGTTGGCCATTTGTTTGCCAGTTCAGTCTTATGACCAGACCCTTCCAAGCAAACAGCTGTTCTTGAGATGCCAGCTCCAGACAGTATTCAAGCCTGTCAATGCTTTCTTGGCATGGTAACCTATCTAGGCAAGTTCATTCCAGATTTGAGCCAACTAGCAGCACCGCTTAGAGAGGTCACGTAAAGATGCATCTTGGTCATGGTAGAAACAACACCAAAGAGCATTTGATGTCCTGAAACTGAGAATTGCCAATCTACCAACTCTCTGATACTATCACGTTCACAAATCAGTTACTCTTTCCTGTGATGCTTTAAAATTTGGTCTTGGTGCAGTCATTCTTTAAGAGGGTAGACCTGTAACCTATGCGTCCAGATCTCTAACCCAAACTGAAATGCAATATGCTCAGATAAAGAACTCTTGGCAACTGTTTGCATGTTTGAAGTTCCATGATTATATTTATGGTAGACCTATCCAAATCGAAACAGACCTCTAACCTCTAGTCATTATTTTGAGAAAGCCTAGGCGTACAGTTCCAGCCAGATTGCAATGTATGATGATGACATTGCAGAACTACAGTTTCAAAAGCGTCTTTGGATTTTGCTGCAGTGTAGTTTTCTTTTCTGAAACTATGTAGCAAAGTAGAATATTTGTATCGGGAACAGATTCAAATCCCTATCTCCCAGTAGAAATTTTATGATGGTTAAAACTGGATTTTCCTGATCTTGAAGCGGTCTTTCCTGCTTTATCTACATTAGAATTTTTTTTTAATTAAACACTTAAAGGAGCGAATACACCATTTGTTAAGAGTTTGTTTGTGTGTCTCAGCTTTTCCAGGTTAGGGGTCGCCACAGCGGAACTCCGGTCCGCTAATGATTGGCAGTACCGTTTTACGTGCTGGCTTGCCGGGCCTAACGCACAACCTTCCACGAAGGAACACCCGTTCACGTATGTCGCCACACAGAAGACGCTCTAACCGAGGATCAAACGGGCAACGTCTAACTGTGAGTCGACAACGCTACCGCAGCACCACCACCACCGCAGTATACCATTTGTTAAGAGTACAAGTAATTAAATAGCTGTACAAGGTACTTGTTGTTGCAGCTCTTCTGCTGTATAGATTCAAATGTAATTGGAATTTCTAAACTGTTAATTTACTGCCTGACATTGCTAAGGCTTACAAAACTACAAGTGACATTTTGTACTCCTCATCCGATTTCCCTTCCACTTGGCTAGTGCTTGGAGAACCTTTGGGTTTGATTCATACTATTTATAACTACTAAATAAGTTCATCTGTGCCCCACTCCTTTCTGATTTAATCAGTTAACTGTGGTTAGTAGTTTTATTTATTTATTTAATTAATTATTAACCTGTTTCTCCCTGTTTTTTTTTCTGGAATGTAAAGCTAGCCTTGTATATCAGCTTAGCAGTGAATGTTCTTGCTCATTGAGGGTGTACAGGCTGTTTGACTTGTACAATGTGTTATTTCTGGTCTGCTTTGCCCCCCCCCCTCCACCTCAGTTCATTACACTTATGACATCTATTTCCTGTTTTCCACACCCACTTCTTCCACCATAACACCAACCCATTAAATACACACATTCTAGTTTCCACACACACACAAGCTATTAACTTTGTCCTACCTAGCTTTGTCTCCTTTCCAACTTTAACATATGACACTATGCATCTTTCTCTTAAAAACAAATCTTACTCTCTTTTTTTTACACTACCTACTTGTGTTCATCCTGCTAATACCCAATCTGATGTTAATCTTCTTTCCATTCATCACTGATGGGTTCGGTTCCGAGCCCTCAGAAACAGAGTAGGTCTTTTTACGAAGCTCGCGCCAGCCAAAAAAAACTCTCGAGCTTAGTCTGTACTCTGAATGCCCTTCTCCTTGTTACCTCAGATCTCGTTTGCCGCATAGCTGTAAAGCCGTCTTTCATCTGAGATCTCAGCTAAGTGGAACTTTATTTGATATTTGTGAGGAAAATTTTCGATATCTTCATATTTTATTGAGCTAATAGTATTTCTGTTTTCTTCTGTATGACCTTGTTTTTTTCTTCTCTGCTCTACCCGTTGTTACTGTTGATAAACTTTCAAGTACCGTTGCTGCTACAGTCTTTCCTCCCTTACCCTTGTGGTATTCCTTCAATGTCATAGCTGGTACTGTCTTTCCTGTTAAACCTATTAGCTTTGGTTTTTAGTAAGGTGTTTTCTTTCTTCTCTACATATCACTATACTGCTATAATTGTGACCTCTTTGAACGGTGTTTGACTAATTGGATTATACTGTTGGCCTGTAGTGGCTCTTTATCAAGATGTCTGATAAGAAGGGTACTTCAGGTTTTAAGCATTGTGCTTCATGTAATGGCAAGTTACCGAATAGTGATTCTCATGATGACTATGTATACTGTTTGTGAGTGCCCCACCTTTTGGTGCAGCCTCCATGTGACATTTGTTAGAGTTTGTCAATGCACTCTTAATGAGCGCAAAAATAAACTGATTCTGAAAGGGTTACTCAGGTCTCCCTTTTCAGAGGCCATTTCTGCGATGGAGGTCTCAACCCCTCCTACTAAAAACAAAAAGAGGTCCCACTTGGTTCCCTCCTCACCATCGGGTGATCAAGGCAAGCCTGTCAAATCAAAGGTCCCAAAGTTGTCTTCAGAGCATAAGTCTGCCTCTACGGTTCTGTCTTCCTTGGCTCCGAGCATCTTGAAACCTTTGGTACCGGGGCCAGTTTCGGCACCAGGCCTACTCTGGTACCGATTATAGACCTTACTATGCCTATTTCAACTTCGGCACCTGTGGCCACTTCGGCTTAGGGCACACCTTCGACTTCTTCATTAGTTACCATTTTGGAACAGACTGTTTCAGCTCAGAGTGCCATTTCGGCACCAAGCGTTCTACCGACCTCACTGGATTTGACAACTTTACTCATGGTCTCGAAATTTGAGACTTCAGTGCCAGCAGACCTTCACCACGGACCCGATACTCCCCTTCTGTAGATATGTTTCTGGGCCAAGCGTATAGCCCCTTCACTGAACGTCATGACTCTCCATCTGGAGTATCCACTAGATCCACCAGGAACCTGTGGGAACACGACTTGGTGCGTCTTCTGGACCAGCTGTTGTTAGCCAGGGGGATACCCATATTTTCTAAGACCCATCCACCTGCAGGACTTGGGTTGACTTATCCACGGACTCCATCTTACACTCCTCCCTTGACCATCTCGGCTCTGAAGCCTTCTGCTCAGACATCCTTTTTGGAACCCATCACCTTGGTGCCTACAGTGCATCTCACTCCTGTTCTGAGTTTTCCCCTTTGGTCTTCGGTTCCTATGGAACTGGTCCTACCTCAGTCTGGGGATTGGAGAATGGGTGCTTTGGCCTATGGCACGGAGCCATTTTTACTCTGTTCCATCCACTGTGCCGATAGCCATGTCTGCGCCGATCCTGCTTGAGGCTCCACCACTGGGGGCAGGTTCATTGGAGCAGGGTGTGACCCCAATTCCAAGGTTGTCATTTTCTGTTCTGGGCTCCCATCCCTCTTAGTGCAGGCCTGCCTTTCGCGTGATGGAGAGGGCTCTTGCTTCTGGCAGCACTCTTTTGATGGTGGATTCCAAGTTTTTGCCCCCTGAGCTACAGCTGTGACAGACCACCTCCCCAGGACACCGGGCAGAGAAGCTGCAGGACACCCTTGTTCAGGGTACCCGCTTTCCCGAGTCCTCCTCAGAGACACCCACTGAAGAGCCCCCTCGAAAGAGGACGTGCAAGAGGAAACACATGGACTCACCAGAGGAGCACTTAACTGAATACACGGATTACGATGATGAAGGGTCCCCGTGGTCACCTTCATATGTCATCTCCTTCAGAGACGTCCTGGAAATGCTTAAGCAGAGAGGTGACTGGAAGCCCTCAAACCCTTCGTCTGAGGAGTCCGTGTTCCTACAGGTTTTCCGCTCCCTGCCTTCTACCTCTTGGGTGACCCTGCCTGCCGCCGAGCTCGTCTAGCTTGTCGTGCAGCATGCTTGGAAGAACCCTGATTCTATTGAGGCGATCCTTCGGAGACCAGACAAAATTCTTTCCCCTCCTGAGGAGAAACCGCATTGGTCCAAAGGGTTACCAGTTGATGCTAAGGTGGTGGCGGTGGCCACGTAAAAAGACTTGGCTGAGGAAAGTCGTGCTGTCCATCCACCCAACACCGAGTCCCGGCTGGTGAACAGACTTGGGAAGCATGTTTTTGCATCAGGTCCCTGAACTATTTGGCACATTTTACTAGGCTCCAGAGGGACTTGATCTTTGAACTCTGTGGGACGCTCATAGGACAGTTGTCTGACAAGGTCAGTGACAAAGTGGCCTTGCAGCTCGCAACACTGGAATCAATATCCAACTCGTCCACGAGGTTGCTTTCACATGCGACAAAAGGGGAGGCTAGAGCAGCAGGTTCAGGCATTGTCCTGAAGCATCATGCCTGGATGCGCATTTGTGACCTCATGGACCCCTTCAAGTCTTCCTTTCTGAATGCTCCCATTGAAGCTTCGTTCTTTTTTTGGCTGCAAAGTGAAGGACACGCTAGCCAGGTGCGAGCAAGATCGAAAGACCCTGTCTGCCGTAGGCTTATGGCTTCCAATTCTCAACGTACCTTCTTTAGGAATCAGAGGAGTGGAAAAATGTGACACTCAGGGTCCTTTCCATGCCGCAAGTGGTGGTGATACCCCCAAGGGCAGAGGGGGTAACAATTCCAGAAGACACCCTTACAGAGGCAGAGGGGGGGGGTCCTCATAACCAAGGCTCCAGGAGATTCCTTTTCTGGACAGCCTTACCAGCGCTCCTGAGGTGCGTCCTGATTGCTTACCTCTGGAAGCAGTCGGGGGGTCATTTCTGTCTGCACCAAACTGCTTGGCAATCCATTGCCACCTATCGGGAGGCGAGTATCATCAACAGAGGTTACACCATTCCCCTTTTTTTATCAGCCAAACCTTCCAAGAAAACTTCCCGACGTTCCACCCAGTCAAAGTGAAGAAGCTGCTTCAGAGATTATAAAGCTGTCTCAAAAAAGGGTCATCCAACCAGTCCCACCAGACCAGCGTGGATCCAGATTTTACTCAAGATTCTTTTTGGTGCCAAAAAAGACAGGGGACTGGAGACCCATTTTGAATCTCAGCAACTTAAACAAGACTGTCACCCAAAGCAAATTCCAGATGGTCACAGTTCAGTCCATTCTTCCCTTTTTAAGAGTAGGCGATTGGATGTGCTCGATAAATCTCCGGGATGCATATTACCACATCAAGATGGACCAACACTCCAGGAGTCTGCTTCGTTTCTAGCTAAGGGCCAGTCATTATCAATTTTGTGCCCTGCTGTTCGGTCTCTCTACAGCCCCCAGAGTGTTCATGAAATGCATGGCAGCAGGAACAGCTCACTTGAGACTACAAGGATTCCAGGTGTTTATATATCTGGATGACTGGCTCCTCACCGCCCCCACCAAGCATTTTCTGGTAACCGCACTGCATTATACTCTTTCGCTGGCAAAATTGTTGGGAATAACAATACATTGGGAGAAGTCAAACCTTACTCCTACAGAATGGAGCTCATTGGAGCAGTGTTCAATACTCAGTCCTGTCTAGTATGACTCCCATTTCACAGACTCCACCGATTGAGGCTTCAACTCTGAGTGATACTCTCTCAAAAGTCTCAGCAAGGGAAGTTATTCAGGCCCTAGGTTCTATGGCAGCTTCAATCACAATAGTGCTTCTAGCAAAGCTACATATGCAGATCCTGCAATGGCTCCTCCTTTGTCAATGGTTCCCAAACTATCACCCCCTCTATTACCAGATTCGAATAATCAACTCCTGCAAACAGGACCTTCTTTGGTGGATGAGGCCAGACATAGAACTTTGGAGTCGCCCATTTCAGTACCCGCAGCCCAGAGCCACCAGGGAAAGATGGTCCAAGGCACGTGGTCCACCTCAGAGGCCCACCTGCATATCAACGTTCTGGAACTGAGAACTGTGCTGTTAGGGTTGCAGGCCTTTCATTCAGCTCTCCCTTCCGGGACAATTGCGATTCAGTCAGACAATATGTCAGTGGTCTTGTATATCAACAAGCAAGGAAGAACCAAGTCCTACCTCCTATGTCGAGGAGCCATGAGAATTTGACAGTGGGGGATAGCTTCCAACCACTTTTTGATAGCAGCTTATATCCCGGGGAGCGCCAACGTGATTTCAGACAAATTGAGCAGATGCATCCTCATGCCTTACGAGTGGTCTGTAAACCCTGAGGTGGCGACAGAAATCTTTGGCCACTGGGGCGAGCCTTGCTGTGACCTTTTCACCTCCCCATCGAACAAGTGCAGCATCTATTTTGTCTTACTTCCCCCGGAGGGAGAGTCACCGAGGGGCGCACTAATCCACGATTGGCCCCAGGGACTTGTTTATGCCTATCCTCCCATCCCCCTGATTCCACAATTTCTAAAGAAAGCTCTTCAGTTGAGATCCAAATTGATCCTCATAGCTCTGTTCTGCCCTTGACAAGTTTGGTTTCCCCTTCCTTTGGCCTTATCTTATATACCCGCCATGGATTCTGGACACACTACCAAATCTGATTACTCACCCCCAAGGGTTAAGTCACCCAAATCTGTCCAGTCTCAAGCTGACAGCTCTCTCCACTTCCATTAGTCACCCGGCAAGCTAATCTTTCCTCTCCTTTTCAAGACATAATTCTGGCCTCTCATAAACCATCCACCAGAAGACTACATTAGGATAAATGGAAAAGGTTCTCCATCTGGTCCAAGGATAACATTGTAGGCCCGTATTCGGCTCCAGTGACTGCAGTGCTTCAGTACCTGGCTAAGTTTTTTGATAATGGAACCTCTGCCTCTACCATACAAGTTCATCTAGTGGCAATTTCTAATTTCCACAGTGGTATAGATGGCAACCCTCTTAGTTCTTTTCATCTTTGCAAGGCATTCCTCAAGGGGACCTCTCATATCAGGCCTCCTGTCAGACAGCCCGTGGAACCATGGAACCTCACTTTAGTCCTTCAGTCTTTGACTCAAAAACCTTTTGAACCTGCTGCGAAGTGTGACCTAAAGTTTTTGTCTTGGAAATCCTTGTTCTTGGTAGCCATCACGTCTGCCAGAAGGGTCTCAGAGCTGCAGGCATTGTGTATCCAGAGGCCCTATTTGGTCTTGCATATAAAGACAGACTATCACTTCGGATGAATCCATCCATCCATCCTTCCTTCCTAAAGTTGTTTCTGAATTCTCCATAAACCAGACCATTTATCTAACAATGTTCTTTTCGAATTTTGCCAATAGAGGGAGAGTACTGCCTACACTCCTTAAACGTACACAGACAATTGAGATTTTACCTAAACAGGACCAAACCTGTCCGTAAATCTGAACAGCTTTTCATCTCCTTTTCTGGGCCCAGAATTGGAGAGGCTGTTTGCAAGGTTACATTGTCAAAATGGTTAAGGGACTGCATATGTTTCATCTGTTCCCTCAGTAATGAACCTATGCCAAAAGTTAAAGCTCACTCCAATAGATTTATGGCAACATCTGTAACTTTCCATTCCAGGGCTTCAATGGATGACATATGCACAGCAGCTACTTGGGCTAAGCCCTTGTACCTTTATCAATCCTTACAAATTGGACTTGGTCTGCAGAGGGGAGCTGCCTTCGGCTCATTGGTACTCAGGAATGTTCTTGCATAAGGGCTGCCCATGGACCTCAAGTTAGCTTGGGATTCTGTCCCATCAGTGATGAATGGAAAGAAGACTAACAACATCAGATAAAGAAGTTATGTCTTGCTATAATGTTCCATCTGTGTTGTTTATCTTATCTTATTTAATTCATCATTTCCCACCCTCCTTCCCCCTACAAAGGCTCCCTGGTGATGCTTTGGTTGTAAGTGGTGTCCTAGGGTATTTGCTCAGAAATGGCCTCGGCTTTACTTCTCCTTCTCCAGCAGACTCGATCTGAGGTAACAGAGAAGGGCATTCTGGGTAGAGACTTAGCTTGAGAGTTTTTTTGGCTGGAGCGAGCTTGGTAAAAAGGTAGACTTGGTTCAGAGGGCTTGGAACCAAACCCATCCGTGATGAATAAAAGAAGATAAACAGCACAAATGGAACATTATAGTAAGATATAACTTTTTTTTACTGCTCC
>NC_056746.1:1520092579-1520175079 GCF_019279795.1 Protopterus annectens
AATGTATGGCCCAGGTTTGCTGGGCTCCAATGTGCTTCCTCCTACAGTGGCACACCCCTCTGCAGGTGACATGTATTCCCTCTGAGCCACTCCTCGGTGTATTACCGCTGCGCCGTTTGGTACAGCCTTACGCCGGCAGGGGTTTTGTGATTCAGTATTATCTGCCTCATTTGCATGGCATTGACTACTAATTCATAGTTACCGCGCCGAACACTGCCACGACTCCTTGGCAACCCTTGCACCGTGGATGTGGCTTTCCTTGCATACCATGGTGTATTGTGGCTATGAAGCTGATGTGTATTACACTGCTGTTTTATGACATTGTCATATTATTTCATTGTTTAGCACCTTCCGCGGACATGTCCTGGGGTTCTGCTGTGAGTTTCTGTGGACATACCATTTATGTTATTATTTACATGTTGTGCATGTTTTCTTTTGACATTCTCTGTGTCTTTCGCCATTGGCATATGGCAACAGTGTGATACCTGACGTTGACAGCCTTCCGTTACTCCTATGTTATGTTTGGGTAAATGTAAACCGTTTTTTTTTTGGTTTACATTGCCATGCCTTTATGCTACGCCTGCGCCACTTCGTGGATCGCTATATGCCTTCATTTGCATGGTGCAACACCGCACATGGGGTGTTTAGCATACCTACACCGCGGGTGACGCAGATCTGGCGCACGCCGGTAGTGCACGTGGGATTGGATCGTACCTGAATCGCTCGGCGCCCATATTTGGCGTTGTAATGCCTACGCTATGCGTCCGCCTGGCGCAACGTTCATGAATCCCGGGGACTGCTTTTATTTAATAAGTTATTTTTAGCTTCTTCATGACTAAAATAATTTAGTCTAACCCCTTTATGTATTAATTCTTCATAGTTCTTTACCATCTCCTGATAAGTTAAAAACCTACTTTTTCATAGATTTTATCATTTTCTAGATGCTGTAAACACATATTTACATACTGTGTGTAATGCATTATTACTAGTTGTCCCCCCTTATCTGCAGGCTTAAATATGAGTTCCTTTCTTTCTCCTAAATTGTTTGTCACCCATGCTTTTTGTGTTGTATTATATTGAATTTCACTTCTAAAAAAACTTTTTGCACTCTTGCTCTATTGCATAGTTTAACATATGATGAAACATTTCAATTTTGCACACTTAAAAGGAGGCATAAATTTGCTTTTATAAGAAACACCACTAGTATCAAAATTACTATAACCATTGCATTCTAGGTCGGAATTACAAGAAAAAAAAACTCTCTTCCTTCCCTATTCCCCATATCTTTGTTTATTAGGTCCATGAAGATCTGTTCCATAGCTTTGCATATCAGACTAGTCATGCTAATGGGGTGATAGTTCCCAGGGTCTGTAGTCACTCCTCCTTTGTGGAGAGGGATGACTGTAGCAGTGTGCCATTCAGTAGGGCAAAGCCTGAGGTGAGGCTGTGATTGAACAGGGCACACAGGTGAGGTGCCAGTTCACTCTATAGTTCATGTAGAACACAGCCAGGGATATTGCCAGGTTCCATAGAAGTTGTATTCTTGGCCTTAGACAGTGCTGTTTTATCCTGTGCAGCAGTAATACTGGGTGCCTGGCAATCTACTGGTATTGTGACTGGTCCTTTGGGGGGGGGGGTAAAGCTGGCACTGAATCTGTCGGCCAGTATATTGGCAATATCTGTTGGCTTGGTATAGGAAGTACCATTGTGCAGTAGCTCAGAGAAAATCTGGGTATTGCCATGGAGATTCTTTAAATAACTATAGAAGGCCTTGTGATTGTCTTTACTATCTGCTGCAATTCTGTTTTCATAGCTAGCTTTAGAGGATTTGATGAGGGATCTCAACTTTTTGTTGAGGCTGATAAGGGAGTTTTTCCAGTCTTGGGACTTTACCTTATTCTGCATCAGTTTCCTCCTTCTGTTGTAGAGTTTGTTTATGGCAGGGGACCACCAGAGTGGCTTCCTTTTTTTTGGAGGAGAGCTTCTTGGTTCTATTGGGTATGGCAAGACCCATGCATTTTTGTATGTGTTCGTACAGTGCATTGGTGTATGACTTGACGGTCATGCAACCATTCTCCATTTGCAAGGGTGCCGTGAAGTTAGCCACCTCTTTAGGAGCCCAAAGTTAGCTTTAGAGAAGTTTTTCAAGGTGATTAGTTTGCGGTCGGATCTAACCAGGGAGAAGTTGACTATTGGTGTAGAGCAATGGTTGTCCATGTTAGTAATGACCATGTCAAGGATGTTGCTACCTCTAGTGGGGGTAAGAACGAGCTGGTCCAGGGCACTGGCATTAATGAATTCCAGGAAACATTGGGCAAGGGTATTGGTACATGAGTAGTTTTCCCAGTTAATGGAGGGGTAGTTGAAGTCGCCCAGTATAACAGTGTTAGGCTGGACCCTAATATTCTCCAGGGTGCTTAGGAATGTACAGTGTGAGTCTTGGGACATGGTTGGGGACCTATAGCAGGCTATGACCTGAATCGCTGTCTTACCCAATGTTAGCTGCACCTATAGTATCTCAAATGCGTTATGTTGGGCTACCAGTTTGGAGGTGTGCGCATCCTATATGAATATGGAAACACCACCACCTTTGAAACTTTGGTCCAAGTTCTGGGGCCAAAAGGTTTGGAATGAGTTACAGCCTGGTAGTACAGGGGTGCTTTCTGCTGCCTTGAACCAGGTCTCTGTTACGGCACAAATGTCGATGTTCTCCATTTTAAGGAGTGCTTCGAGCGAATGCATTTTGAGATTTAGACTTCTATCGTTGAGCAGCATAACCCTCAGATTGCATTTGTTTGTAGCTGTTACAGTGGCAATTTGGTCTTTGGAACACTGACTAAAAAAGGCACTATAGGGGTGGCAAGAGCCTTGGCCAGTATCCGGAAGCCAAGGGGTAACAGATGCAGGCCACCTCTGGCAAAGCATCAAGGTTTATCAATCATGTCATCCCAGGCAGAAAGATACTGGATCCCCTTAGAATGACACCAGAAACTTAGACAATCGTTTAAATCAATCATTTTCTGCTTGTACTGTGGTATCATTCTGGGTGATGGTAGGATGCTGCTCAGGGCTAGGGTCATACCCACCTGAGCTACATAATCCAAGAGCTCCTCCATGTCTCTTTTCATGTAGTCCAGGGAGGTATATTTGTACCTGTTGTTGAGGGACCTGTGTGCGTGCGTTATGTGACAGATCCTGGCACCTGACAGGCAGCTGACTGTTACTTTCTCCTTATTCAATCTCGTGAGTGGGATATCAGTGTGCCTTACTATCGTGTCACCTATGACTAGTGTGTTGGGTATGCTGTTTTGCCTTAGGGGCTTTGATTCAGTGGCACACTGTTTAGGAGAGTTATGTGTCTCATGATTAGTACTGTGATGTGGTGGTCGAGTGCATTTCTGCCTTGGAGGCCTCTGCTGTTTGGGTAGATTTTTATTGAGAGCCTCCATGAAGGTGGGTGTGTGGTTTGTGTTTTTATGTGAAGGCAGTGCTGGTGTGTGTTCTGGAGGGCAATGTGTTCCATGTGGTATGGTGCAAGTGTTGACCTTCTACTCTTGACCAGCTATTCCGGTCTTGGCTGGAGAGTGCGTGGCTAGCAATTTGGCTATATAAGTGCATCTCTCACAAGTCTGAGTATTGGGAGGTAAGAGGAGAGGGTTATCAGTGTGCATGAGGCAGTTGCTACATTGCCTCAGGATGCCCAAGTTCACCAGGTTAATAGGAGAAAGCACAGGGAACTGACTTTTAGACATGGCTGGAAGGGTGGGCATTAATAATAAGTAATGGAGCTGTTTTCCTGTAGAACGTTTAGTGCTGATAGCACTTTTGTGTGCTACAATAATTACTACAAGAAGTCTGGTAAAGTGCTAGACTTATAAACTAGCAAAAGTGCAGGAAAGGAGAGATCTAGCAGATCTAAGGGAAAAACTGAAGAACAGACTTTGGCACTGCTCAGAAGCTTACAAACAGTACTGGATAAATCAAATCTGTATCTGGACTAGACTAGTTACAGGAAAGGTTGGAAACAAGTGCAAATGTGGGCTTTTAAACCAGAAAGTTGAAAGAGATGGAAAAACTGTCCATATGACCAATAAACTATACTTTCTGGGCCAGAAACCACTCCTCTTGTGGTAGATAGGCTATCTAGTGCTTGCCACTCCCACTGATAAGCTAGAAGGCTTCCCTCCAACACAGAAAGATTTGGAGGGCTCAGAAGCTCCTGTTGATATTATGGTTCCACCATGTTTTTTTTTTTCTGGGGTTCGCCTTGCACTTTTTTCCTGCAGGGTACAGCTGCATCTATATGCTACATGGTGCTTACAAATTGTTATAGTGTGGCGGTGTAAGTTTCTGCAAATTCAGTTGAATTAACAGGGTTTGGTTGGGATTTGAAACCTGTCAATGTATCACTTAGGAGTAGATAGTTTGTCTTAAAGAAATTTCTAAACATACCTTAAGTGGAAGGGATCTCTGGTTTCAAATTTATTTCAAAGGAGACAGCTTTATGGTCAGACCTAACAAGTGATGAAGATAAGCAAGGGACAGTGCTAGATGCTCCCATATTAGTAAGGACAAGATCCAAGATGTTATTACCTTGCAGATAGCGTAGTGGTGCAGGGGTAGCATTGTCGCCTCATAGCAAGAGTTCCTCCAGTTTGATTTTCGGCTGGAGTGCCTTCTGTGTGGAGTCTGCATGTCCTCCCTGCATTCGTGTGGGTTTCCTCCGGGTGCTCCAGTTTCCTCCCACGTTACAAAGATATGCATCTGGAGAGTTTCTCCAAGGGCCACTGCTGAAAATTATCTTCATTCCAAGTCGGACTTTCACAGTAAACAAATGTCAAATAAAATAAAACAAATAAATAGTTGGTAGTCTGACTAATTGCTTCAGGGCATTTGTATTGACAAAGTCCAGAAATCTCTGTGCTTCTGCAGTAGAGGTGATGTAAGTTTCCCAGTATATAGCTGAATACATAACATACTAACATGCTGTTAGCTGTTGTTATATGAGACCACTGTGTGCCTGTCATTCCACAAATACTGTATTAGACTAAAACATATATGATGTAGTTCAAATATTCATCTATTATATATTACTCGTTCTTATCTCCCAAAAATAATTTCTAAGACAACCCAGAAAGATACCGCAAATGTTACTTTCTCCCTACTTCCAACAGAACAGAGTAATAAAACACAGTCCAGTATCAAATGTCCTATTTCATTTCCCTGCAGTTTGGAAAACTGGAAGAAATATCTGCCTTAGCTTTAAATTCCATTAATGTTTTAAATGTCATTCTTTCATAAAACACAACAGTAACATTTCTTCCATTACGAGTATTATGTAATCAGTGGTATTCTCACTGAGATCCTTTCCTTGTATTTCTGTTAAATATTGACAAACTCCATCCCCTACAAATTCACTGTTAGATTCCCCTCTGTTATAGTAACATTGCACTCCACTCCACAGTTATCCAGTGATGGGAGATCTCTCTCAGCCATATGTTTCTTCCTGTACAAACTGCCCCCCAAGCCTTCTCCTTTACAGTCCTAGGCTACAACTCTCCGATCACCCTCATAATCTGGTCTTATTTATTTATTTTTATTTATTTTTTATTTTATTTATTTTACATTTGTTGACCGGGCTAGTCTAGCTGGACATATATCCGTTTACAGTAGAGGCCCGGGGAGAAAAGCTCCAGTACAGTTAAAATTACAGTAATGAATAAGAATAAAGCAAAAAAAATTATAACAATAAATAAAAAGATTTTTTCTACATAGATTTCTAAATTGTACAAGAGAGGCAAAGCAATAACATTTGAGAAACTTATCAGTCTTCTACTACAAGAGAGGATAACAAAAACATTTAAAACGTACAAGTCTTGTTCTACAAGTAACATAATAAGAAGTAAATACTAAGGATAAAATAATGTAAGGCATAACTTAAGATTAAATCTCATCTCCAGAAGGCATCAGGTAGGGGCTTAGAGGGGACAAAAATTTAGTTGTATTGAGAATATCTTTCAGTCGGGATTGGTACAGGGACATAGCCAATGTGAAATAAGATGTTCTTTGATATGTTTTTTGAATAGAGAGGTAGACTCAAGACTAGTTATATTATGAGGGAGTTGATTCCATTGTTTACCTATGGAATTAGAAAATAATGCATCCCCAGCTTTATTATTTGATTTAGTTATGGATACTAGGAACTTATTTGCAGAACGAAGTGTGGTTAGGTTCTTATATGGAGAAATGAGGTATGCAAGGCTGGGAGTATTTTCGGGGAAATGAAGAGTTTTGTGAATGATGAGTAATTGTTGGTACAATAGGTGGTTCTTTAGTTCTAGCCAGTTTAGTTGTTTAAGGTTGTAACAATGGTGAGTTCTGAAGGGTGTGGCATTAATGAATCTAGTTATACTGTTATAACAGGTAGAGAGTTTGTTAATGTTATTTTTAGAAAGTGTGGTAAATATAGCTGAAGCATAAAAAAGGGTGGAAAGCAGGTGGGTCTGTGCAATAGTTTTTCTGCCTCCCAACATTAGTCACAAATGTTCCACTGGCAGTGTGATGTCCCTCTTCTGGGCCAGTGATCAAGGAGCCTCAATCCTCACCACTGACACAGGTGGGGAATGTTCACAGTGACATACTATTTTCAGATGCAGTCCTCTGCATCAAGTACAATTTCCCTTAAGAGCACACATGGAATGCACACTCCAGTCCTGAGGCTGAGTTTCTCTCCAGGCCCCAAATAACACTCCCCACTGGCCACTATAGAGCTGAGGTGTTCCAAGCCAAGTCCTCCACCATCCTCTCTGTGAAATCAGTTCTCTCAGTGTCCCTGTTCAAAGCAGCTGTCACCCACACTCTCTTTGAGATTTGATTTTCACACACACACACACACACACACACACACACACACACACACACACACACACACACACACACACACACACACACACACACACACACACACACACACACACAGACACACCTGAGAAAGGCTGGCATAGTTTATCCGCTTAGCCACTTCCACCCAGATTATAAGGTAGATTTACTGTCACCAGAACAACCTAAGCCAGCTACTTTAAGGCTCTTACCAGGGTACCCAATTACACTTAATAAAATTAATACGTATACAAATGGTATTGTTTAAGCAAGTCTTTCAGGAATGTGGGGCCACAGTGACACTAAATAAATGAAAGTACTCCCAAATGTTAAATATTTTCTAGAAGACCAGCCAAAAAGAAAGGTTTAGATATATTTAATAATAAATAATAAAAAACATAAAAATACTGAATATTATTTTACAATAAACATCAGAGTTTCAATCACAGGAAATATAAAAAAACACAGATGAAAAGGCTCAGATAAATGCAGAAAAAAAACATTTAGCTAATCTCACTATATTTTTCTAGGTGACTGAAGAATTACTTTTCCCTAGTTACTTAGTAAAGCAAGGCAAGATGAACATGGATGAGTGTCTTGTCAGGTCCAAAAATGGATTGCACACGTCATATCTCACACTAGTATTCAAATACAATTTCAGTACTGGCTACAGAGTAACATCACATCTGGCCACCTGACTTTGTGTTCCCACACTACCCCCTCACTAGAAACTGAGCCAGGATTGGGCACTGATGTGTCACAATACACACCCAGAACTTTAGCTATGGTTTATTACAGCATCTTGAAACTGTACAACCCTTCCTACAGAAACTAACTAGCTATTTTCTGGCAGCATTCAGACCCGTGAGATAAAATCTTTATGGCCTAAACAAAGTCATTTAATTTCAGGCTATTTTTAAGGTTAGCTGGGCTGAGCTTAACCTCTTCCCTTCCAGTATCCTCGGTTAAAATATATATACATTTCATCAGTTACAACAATACAGACTGACATACATGTATATTTTTCTGTCCGGCAGGACCCACTGTTGATACTTTTTTTTAACACAAGCAACTTTATAAATGCATTTTTAACACAAGCATCTGTACAAATCAGTTTGATATTCAAATGACATATAATTCTTTACAAAACTCCAGCTAGCTATACTGTCATATGTTACACATGCACTGGCCTACTCCCTCTGGCACAGCTGGCACTACCTCATGCCATCAAAGGCAGCAAAGCTTTTTCCAGTCAAGCCTTACATTAATAAATACCATGTAAAAAACTCAAAACTCTCCTTAGCATGGAGAACATCGATATCTGTGCAGTAACAGAAACCTGGTTCAGGGCTCCAGAGAGCACCCCAGCACTACCAGGTTATACCTCATACCATGCTTTTCGGCCCCAAAACTTGGACCGAACCACAAAAGGAGGGGGAGTATCGATATTCATCAAAGATACCCACACCTCCAGGTTGGTGGCAAAGCACGAAGCATCAGAGACTATCCATGTGCAACTAACAGTGGGTAAAACTGCCTTCCAGTTTATAGCCTGCAACAGTCCATCCTCCCAAACCCAGGAACCCCACTCGGCCTTCCTGAGAACACTGGAAAATATGAAGGTCTCTCCAAACACCATTATATTGGGCGACTTCAACTACCCAAACATAGACTGGGAGCATTACTCTAGCGCCAACACCCTAGCCAAAGGTTCCTAGAATTTATAAACTCAAATGCTATGGAACAACTTGCTACCACTCCCACAAGAGGGGAAAACATACTGGACCTGATCATCACCAACATGGGGACTCTATGCTCCAGACCAGAAGTGTATCCCTCACTGGTAAGATCAGACCATAAACTAATCTCACTGGATATTCACATCCCGACCCCACCCCCTGCCCAGAAAACCACAGTGAAAAACTTCTCTAAAGCAAATTTCACACTCCTCAAAACCGAGGTGGAATCCTTCAAAGCCCTCGGGCCTGTGGAAAATACAGCCCAGACCGCAGAATCCTTTATAAACGCATTCTATGAACACCTTCAGGAATGCATGGATCATGTGATCCCAAATAAAACCAAGACCAATCCTCCAAAGGCAGACATCCTGTCTGGTGGACCTCAGCCATAAACAAACTATACAATAGAAGGAGGAAGCTACTAAATGATAGAGCAAAATCCCAAAAAGGGAAGGCATCACTGATCAGTATTAGCAAAAAACTATGGGCACTCATAAAATTGTCTAAGGCCAGCTTTGAGAGAAAAATTGCACAGGACACTAAGGATAATCACAAGGCTTTCTTTAGTTATGTTAGGAACCTGGGTGGTAATTCCCAGATATGCTCAGAATTAGTCCAAAATGACAAAAAATACACCGAACCCACAGACATTGCCAACATCCTAGCTGACAGGTTCAGCAAACTTCTCCCTCCCACCAAAAGGGCAAATATCTATCCCAGCAGAGTGCTGCCCCTGACATCTCAGATGCTCAGGTAAGAGCCCTCTCCAAAGCAAAAACACAGCATCAATGGGACCAGACGGTGTCCCAGGCTGTGTCCTACATGAACTCCAAGAAGAGCTAAACCCAAACATAAAACTACTGTTCAATCTCAGCCTTACTACAGGATATGTGCCCAAAGAGTGGCGTACAGCAACAGTGGTCCCTCTCCATAAAGGTGGTGCCTCAACGGATCCTGGAAACTATCGCCCATAAGCCTGACTAGCTTGGTCTGCAAAGCTATGGAAAGGATCATCATGGACCTCATAAATAAAGATATTGGGGACCTACAGACACTGGATCCTACACAGTTCAGCTTTGTTAAGGGCAGATCCTGCCTCTTAAACCTGGTTGATTTCTTTGAAACAGTCACCAAGGCCATTGACGAGGGGAAGGTGGTCCACAAAGCCTACCTGGACCTCGCAAAAGCCTTCGATACAATACCCCAATCAGGCATTATAGATAAGCTCACCAGCTTAAATATAAACCCCTATGTCACTAGATGGATTGCAAACTGGCTCAAGGACAGAACCCACATGGTTAGAATTGCTGGAGCCATGTCAGACTCCAAACCAGTTACAAGTGGTGTCCCACAAGGCTCAGTCCTGGGACCTCTCTTGTTCGGTATATATTTCTCGGAGGTACAGGCCAACACGGAAGGACTGTGGCTGACCAAGTTCGCAGATAACTGCAAACTGGGCGCCATAATCGACTCTCCAGCCGACACAAGCATCCTCCAAAAGGGCCTCATAGAAACAGACAACTGGTGCCAGAGCCATGGCCTCAAGCTAAATGCCAAAAGTGTATAGTCATCCCCTTTGGCAAAAACAAAGTGCCCACAAATTACCACATAGATGGTAATCCATTAAGTACAGAAGAAGTAATTAGGGACCTGGGGACCCAAGTTGATAGCAATCTCTCATTTGACAACCACGTGGCCAAAGTGGTTAGAAAAACATTTTATATAGCCCACCTAATCATGAAGGGATTCACATCTAGATCAGGGCAGGTCATCGTGCCTCTTTACTCATCCCTCATCAGGCCCATAATTGAGTACAATGCCCCTTTTGGGATGTATCTTACCAGACACTTGCAGCAACTGGAAAGACCCCAAAAGTACCTCACCAAGAGGATCAAAGGGCTCAAACAGATGCCATATGCTGCCCGGTTAAAGAAACTCCAGCTCTACTCAGTGGCATACGACCTGTTCAGAGGCGGTCTGTGCCTAACGTATAAAGCCATGTCCAACCCGGAATTAATGGACATGCTGCACCTCAGAAAATCCAAATCCCATCGAGCTACACGCTCGAGAGACTTGAACCTCAGCACTGAAATAAATAGGACATGCTGGAGGGACAGATTCATAACCTAGAGGCTCCCTTCACTCTGGAATAAAATCCCAGTCCAGGTTAGGCAGAGTCCCTCATTGACTCTCTTCAAGAGGAATCTTGATGAGAGGATGGGAGATCGTAGGTTTACCCCGGGTATCACTTCTGTGTCACTGTTAGACAGAGGCACAGTATACTAACCTCGACAAAGGGCATAGCAAAATTAATTTAAAATGGGTAGCGAAAGCCAAACACATTCTGGCTAGGCTTATAAATGCCCTAGGGCAGATAGCCTAGTATAAACCTATGAACCTATGAACCTATGTATCATTTTATAATTTCTTGATTAAAACAACACATTAAGAGTCCTTTTAGTATTATACACAGGTCAGACAGGCATATTTTTATCAACCAGAATTGAAGTTAATAAAGACTCCAAGAAAGATTCACCTCAGCTAGATTCTTCACTGTGTAATACCTTAAACCTCCTGTAGTTGTGATGTTTAGATTTGTTGGCCTGAATGTACCAGTAAAGATTAAATAAATGAAAAGTCACGGATATTTAGAAGCCATCTGAAATACTGGTATGCTCTTAAAGGGTCATTTTCATATATACCATGGGCCTCTACTATATGAGGTTTAAAGTATTACACAAAGACAATGCCAGAGACATTCAGAGATTTTACTAACATTTGAAGCCATCCTTGGTAAGACAAATGAAATGAAACATCATTTTGCACTTGCATTGCTTGTTTTCATTATACTGTGAAAGATTTATGTGCTATTTATTGTTTTCTGCCCTTCTTTAAAATTTAAAGTTGCATTTTCAAACTACTGTAAGGACTACTGTTCTGCATTTAAATACATTGTATCTAGTGATTTTTCATTATTATTAGGCATCTTTTTGTAGTTCTTTAACACTTGGGGTCCAAACCAGTCATCTTAAATTAAGAAGGTAAAGTCAGCACTTTTGCAGCAGGAGAGGGCTGATTTCACCTACCTGAACTGGGAATAGCTGGTGGAAAGCATATTGTGTGCTTACCTGATTGGCCTTAGGGCACAGTTAGTGTAAAACTTGCTTTTTTCTGCTTGCATACAAGTCTTACATTTGCGTGAAGCTGCTCTTCACACAGTGGTGGTTAGTGGTACCTTGTATATATGCAATCATCAGAAGATGAAGCTTCCATATAAAGACTATCTCAGAACTTTACCTCAGTCCTGCACTACTCATGGGGCAACTAGTCTGCGTGGTTAGCAGCATTAACCCATTTAGTTAGGACTATTCAGGTCTATATTAAATTATTACAGCACCCAGGACTATTGCTGCTCAAAGAACATCTGGTATGGGCACTGGGCAGCATTGCTGGATAGGTTAGCTGTAGATTTCACCAAGTAAGCACCCATCTCTCATCTGGTTACAAACACCCTCAACTCCTATCCCTTGCAAACTACGCATTAGAACCTGCAACCTTGGGTAGGCATTTTTCTGCTATCTCTGCATCTAACTTGGTGGACATAGGTTCATAGGTAGGTATTAGGCTATCAGCCCTGGGGCCTATACAAGCCCAGCCAAAAAGGTACCCTGGCTTTTGCAACCCAAGAAAATTATTTTCCTGTGCCACCGTCGAGCAGAGCCACAGAGGTGATCCCCGGGGTGAATTTCCTATTTCCCATCCAATCATCAAGATTTTTCTTGAAGAGTGCTAATGAGGAGCTTTGTTTGATATAGATAGTTAGTTTATTCCAGAGTATGGGAAGTCTCTGGGACAGGAATCTATCCCTCCAGCATGTTCTGTTTATTGTGGTGACAAGGTTTAGGTCCCTAGAGCGTGTAGCTTGGAGGGATTGGGATTTCTTTAAGTGGAGCATGTCCAACAGCTCTGGGTTTGACATAGCTTTGCATGTTAGGCAGAGATCACTTCTGAGTAGGTGATATGCGACGGAGTAAAGCTGGAGTTTTTTGAGATGGTCTACGTAGGGCATCTGTTAGAGGCCGGTAATCCTCTTTGTGAGGTATTTCTGCGGCCTTTCCAGTTGTTGAAGATGTCTTGTGAGGTACATACCAAAAGGGGCGTTGTACTCTATAATGGGTCTAATGAGTGATGAGTAGATGGGAACAATGACCTCTTTTTTTCTGGATGGGAAACCTTTTGTGATGAGGTGTGCCATGTAGAAGGATTTTCTGACTACTGTGGCGATGTGATTATCAAAGGAGAGACTACTGTCCACCTGTGTCCCAAGGTCTTTTATCGCACTTTCGGTGTTAAGTATACTACCACCTATGTTGTAGTTCATGGGTACAGAGCTTTTACCGAAGGGGATGACAATGTACTTTTTGGCATTGAGCTTGAGGCCATGGATTTGACACCAGGCATCTGTCTCAGTGAGGCCCTTTTGTAGTATGTCCACATCGTTAGGAGTTTCGATTATGGCTCCTAGTTTGCAGTCATCTGCGAACTTCATTAGCCAAAGACCTTCTGTGTTAGCCTGTACTTCAGAGAAGTAGATACCAAACAGGAGAGGACCCAGGACTGAACCCTGTGGTACTCCACTTGTCACTGGTCTGAAGTCAGATTTGGAGTCTGCTACTTTCACAGTGTGGGTTCTGTCAGTGAGCCAGTTGGCAACCCATCTTGTGACATAGGGATTTATACCTAGTTTAGTGAGTTTATCTATAATTCCAGAGTGGGGGATGGTGTTGAAAGCCTTGGCAAGATTTAGATAGGCTGTGTGAACCACCTTACCCTTGTCTACGGCTTTAGTGACTGCTTTAAATAAGTCTATCAGGTTTAGGAGACATGATCTGCCTTTTACAAACCCGAACTGGGTGGGGTCCAGAGTTTGGAAGTTACCAATGTCTTTGTTTATAAGTTCCATGATGATACGTTCCATGGCCTTGCAGACCAGGCTCATCAGGCTAATGGAGCGGTAGTTCCCGGGGTCCGTGGTGGCTCCCCCCTTGTGGAGTGGGATAACCGTCCATGTGCGCCATTCAACAGGCACAAAGCCTGAGGCGAGGCTATGACTGAACATGGTACTTAGGTGGGGTGCCAGTTCGTTCTGTAGTTCGTGTAGAACGCAGCCTGGGATGTTGTCGGGTCCCATGAATGCTGTATTCTTGGCTTTGGAGAATGTGGTTTTTACCTGTGCAGCCGTGATTACAGGAACTTTGCATTCTTCCAGTATAGACATGAGCTCTTTAGGGGGTGAGAGGGGGTTAAAGTTAGCACTGAACCTATCTGCCAGGATGTTGGCAATATCAGTTGGGTCTGTATATTTAGTGCCATTGTGCTGTAACTCAGAGCAGATCTGAGTGTTGACATTGAGATTCTTGACATAGCTATAGAATTCTTTGTGGTTGTCTTTAGAATCAGTGGTGATTTTGTTTTTGTAACTAGCTTTGGAGGATTTTATCAGGGATCGCAGCTTCTTACTGAGGCTGACCAGGGAACTCCTCCACTCATGGAATTTTACTCTCTTTTGCAACAGTTTCTTCCTTCTGTTGTACAGTTTGTTTATGGCAGGGGACCACCAGATTGGCTTCCTTTTTTTGGAGGATAGCGTCTTGGTTCTGTGTGGGGTAGCACGATCCATGCACTCATGTAAGTGCTTATAAAGTGCAATTGTGTAGGATTCAGTAGTCGTAACTGTAATGTCCATCTGCATGGGTGTCTTACGAAGCATGAAGTTGGCTTTGGAGAAATTTTTTACCATGGTTTCCTTAATGGGGGGTGGGGGCAGGATGTATATATCTAGGGTAATTAGCTTATGGTCAGATCGGACCAATGAGGCGTTGACTTCAGGTGTGGAACACCAGTCACTCATGTTGGTAATGACTAGATCTAGGATATTGTTGCCCCTGGTGGGGGTGTGGACAAGTTGATCCAGGGCATTGGAGTTTATGAATTCCAGAAAGCGTTGAGTGAAGGAGTTGGTACATGAGTAGTTTTCCCAGTTAATGGTGGGGTAGTTGAAATCGCCCATTATGAGGGTGTTTGGCTGAACCCTAATATTTTCCAGTACATCAAGAAAAGAAACGTGGGAATCCTGGGGCATGGAGGGTGATCTGTAGCAAGCTGCAATTTGGATTGCAGTTTTTCCCAGAGTTAGTTGCACTTGGATAACCTAGGCTGCATTATGCTGAGCAACTAGCCTGGAGGTGTGGATATCCTTAATGAATATGGACACACCTCCGCTTTTGGTGTTCTGGTCCAGGTTACATGGCCGAAAAGTGTGTTATGAGTTATAGCCTGGTAGTGCAGGGGTGCTCTCTGGAGCCTTAAACCAGGTCTCAGTCACTGCACAGATATCGATGTTCTCCATTTTAAGGAGTGCCTCGAGTGAGTGCATTTTGAGATTTAGACTTCTAGCATTGAGTAGCATCACCCTCAGTTTTTGCTTGCCTGTTTCTGTTACGGTGGTGAATTTGTCATTTGAACCTTGCCTAAAAGGGGCACTATAGGGGCGGCAAAAACCTTAGCCAGTATCCGGAATCCCAGGAGTGACAGGTGCAGGCCATCTCTGGCAAAGCATCGTGGTCTGTCGACCATGTCATCCCAGGAAGACAGATACTGGATCCCTTTAGAATGGCACCAGAAGCTTAGCCAATTGTTGAAGTCAATCATTTTGTCCTTGTACTGCAGCATCATTCTGGGTGATGGCAGAATGCTACTCAGGGCTAGGGTCATACCTGCCTGGGCTACAAGATTGGAGAGCCCTTCCATGTTTCTTTTCATGTAGTTCAGGGAGGTACATCTCAGGTCGTTCACACCAACATGGACAATGACAGAGTCATATTTGTACTTGTTGTGAAGTGACCTGAGTGCGTGGGTTATGTGGCGGATCCTGACACCCGACAGGCAGCTGACAGTAACCTTCTCCTTGTTTAGCCTGGTGAGTGCGACATCAGTGTGCCTGACTATAGAGTCACCTATGACTACTGTGTTGGGTACATTGTTTTGTCTTATTAGCTGTGGTTGAGTGGCACACTTGAGTCTGCGGGCTATGTGTCATATGGGTTGTGTTGGGGGTGGAGGTTGCTTGCATTTCTGCTTTGGAGGTCTCTGTTGCTTGAGCAGATTATTATTGAGAGCCTCCACAAATGTTTGTGTGTTTCTATGTGTGGATTTTGGTGGTGTAGATTTAGTGAGACTATGTGATGAGTGGGGTGTGGTGCAAGTGTTTACCTTCTCCTCTTTTTTTTTTTTCAAAACAGGTTTATTGTTTTAACATATAAGACAAATATCATAACAATTTTATACAAGTAATTAAAAATAGGTATTATTATAATATTCAACAAAACAACTAAAGTATTTACAAAGACATCCACTACAATCAGATCAATTAATTAAACTAAAATATCATGCTATTGAAATTAAAATTTTTTTAACAAATTTTGTAAATTATCCCATACAATATAATAAGATGTTTTTCTATTTGTTCTTGTCCTAATTGTGTTTATTTCCATATGGCACACTATATTCATAACATTTTTAAATTCATTGAATGAAGGAGGTGTATCTGAAATCCAATTTCTAGTTATTATTTTCCTAGCCACTGCTAGAATAGACCATAACAAGGGAAGCTTACCCTTTTAACACTTTGAGGTACAGGTGTGTTGAATAATATAAGAGATTTAGAAATAATGAAATTATCTGTAAAAAGAGCCTGCAAAAATTCATTAATTGACTTCCAGTATTCTTTCAATTTTATACAGTCATAAAACATATGAGCCCAGTCAGCATTAATTTCTACATTACATCTCTTACATAAATTATCTTTATTATTTATTTTATTCATCATCAAAGGTGTATAAAAAGATCTATGTAAAAATTTCCATGTATAAAGTCTCCAGACAATGGAAGACGTAGTTCTATAAGCAGATTCCAATATATATTGTTTATCTTGTTGATTTGGTGGGTCCCCATTAATAGAAGTGAAATAATTCCAGTATGAATCTACACTGTAAAAAGTTTCTTGTCTGATAATTTTATGTATGTATGAAAGTTTACCTTTATCAGAAACTTTATGTTGTAAATTTAATATCAAGTAATCAATCAGTGTTGGAATAGATTCTTTAACTGTTATAGACATTAGATCTATTTTATTAATGAGATGTTGTCTAAAGGTCTGAACCTCTAACCAGCAAGTTTCTCTTATATCAAATTCTTGTTTTAAGAAATCTAGAGTTTTAACTTTATTATCAGATATCAACTGATACCAGTACTTTAGATCATTATCTATAGTTAAATGGGTTCCTTCAGAAGTAGATGACAAAAGCATACCCAGAGTATACATTACAGGGAATACAATAAAATTCCATTCCCTATACTTAGGGTGCATAAATATAAAGTTACGATAACTAATAATAATATTTAATGGGTAACAAACCATATGTTTAGGTGTAATAGGTGAAGTACAAAATTCCTTTAGTAACCTTAACATGGAGTTATTTACAATCATATTTTTATGTGTTAAGGAGATTTTCATGAAGTACATACTAATTAGCTCCCAATAATCTTTCCATTTTGCGACATATGACTGATCTATTAATAAAGTAATAACTTTTACAATAGAAGAGATAGTATATAAATTAAAGTCTGGAAAAGAAATACCCCCTTGAGACCAGCTATTACTATGTTTCTTTAATGCAATCCTAGGTCTATTAGGTGCCCATAGGAAATTTAACATTAGTGTATTCAGTTTCTTGATAATTATTTTTGTAGGTGGAAGTATTATTGATTGTATTAAGTATAAAATCTTGGGGAATATTATCATTTTAATAATTTTAAGTCTCTCCTCCATAGTAAAAAACATATTATTCCAGGTATTAAAAGATTTTGTATATTAAGAAAACAGGTATTATAATTATTATATATAATAGATTTAATATCTTTAGATAGTATTATACCTAAATAAGTTATCTGACCTGAATTGGGTACATATTTAGTAAAATCACTAATGAGAATATTTTTTGTGTATATATAGGTAGTATTTTAGTTTTTTCTTCATTGAATATTAAACCAGAAATACTTTTAAAATTCATCATTTTATCAAATAGAGACTGCATAGAAGAATTAGATCCTGCTGATGTAATTAGAACATCATCTGCAAAAAGTTGAATTTTGGATGTTGTATTTTCATCTATTTCAAAACCCTCTATGTCAGTACTGTTTCTGATCAAATTAGCCCAAGGCTCCATTACTAAAGTGAATAATAGTGGAGAAAGTGGACATCCTTGTTTTGTACCTTTAAGAATGGGTATTTTTTGTGAAACATATGTTCCTACCTTAATATAAGCCAACGTTCCTTTGTATAAATGCTCAATTAGATTTACAAATGCATCTGAGAAGTTTGTGCACTTCATTAAGGTAAACAGATAGTCCCAACTTACTGAATCAAATGCTGAACTTATATCAAGACTAATAAGTGTTAAATCTTTCTTTTTCCTATTTGCAAAATCTATTAATGTTAAAGTTCTTCTTATATTATCAAAAGTATTTCTATTTACAATGAAGCCTGTCTGATCTATATTTATAATGCCGGGAATGATTGTCTTCAATCTATCAGCAAAGATACTCATAAACATTTTATAATCAACATTAAGTAATGAGATGGGCTGATATGAAGAACATCTAGTTGGATCTTTATTAGGTTTTAAAATTGGCGAAATAAATGTATATTGCCAAGATGGGGCGTTATTAACTCAGTTTGGGCCAAAATAAAAACCTTATGTATTAATGAATATGTACTTTTAGAAAGGATTTTATATATCTCTGGTATAATACCATCATTACCCGGTGCTTTATTTGATTTAAGCTTATTTATTTGTGTAATAACTTCTGTATATGAAATACTCTTGCCCAATAGTTTAATCTGTTGTTTATTAAGCTTTTTATTCATGTTTGTGGTTATAAACTCCTTTATTTTATCTTTAGGTTCCATGTTAATGTTATTATGGTTAATTTTGTGAAAGTGATTTCTAAATTCATCTAGTATTTCTGGTATACTAGAAACATTCTTCTTTTTCCTTAGAGAAAAGATTTCTTTGATATGGTTTTGTTTATTCAACCTTTTTTGTTTTATTTTTAAGTCTATGTAAGTATTTGGGGCTTATTGAATAAGACAAAAACTTGTATTTTTCTAAAGTTATTTTAACTTTATGAGTTAAAATTTCTTTGTATTTCTCATTTAGTTTGTTTATTTCTTCAATAACTTTCTTGTCCATAATATTTTCTTTATTATTATGTTTATAAGAGTCTAATTTACTTTGAATATCTAACAATTCCTTATCCCAGGATTTCCTTTTATTATTATACCATCTGATACTTTGTCCATATAGATATGATTTTAAGGCATCCCAAACATAAACAATGGAGACTTCAGGAGTATTATTTATGTCTAAAAAATGTTTTACCTCTGAAAGTATATATTCTTTATAGTCTTTTAGTTGAGTTAAGTATGCTGGTATCCTTTTGATCTGAACATTATGAGTATTTTTATCATGAATTCAAAAACAATTGAATTATGATCAGATATAGGACATGAAATGATTTTGGAATTAATTAAATCTGTTACCATCTGGTTAGAAATAAAGACCCTATCTATTTTTGAATATGTTTTGTATCTGTTAGAAAAAAGGTGTATGGTAATGACTTTGAATCTATCTGATTATTAATATCATTCAAATGATAAGAATTAGCAAAATCATTTAAATGTTTTGCATTAGATGTAATTCTTCTTTTCCCTATAGTGGTAGTATCACTTTCATGTAGTATACAATTAAAGTCACCAGCTAAAATAATATCTCCTATAGAGAATTATATGATCTTATCAAGATGATGTTTCACTGTATTAATACCAATTCCAGGTATCCAATATACATTAATTAAAGTGTAAGTCTTCCCATTAATTTGTATTGTAACCATACAAAACATTCCTTTGTCATCCTGATAAGACTTAATGGTTTTAGGAATGGGCATACTTTTATTCCATAAAATAGCCACTCCTCTTTTTCTGAGTGTGCTCTGAACTAACCAATACTGTATATTTGTTTGTGGCTAGTTTATCAATATTTTTTCAAGAGATGGGTTTCTTGCAGGAAGACTAAGTTGGCCTTATGTAAATTAATGTATCTTATTAGGCTTGCCCTTTTACATGGATTATTCAATCCATTAATGTTTAAAGAAATTCCTTTTAAAGATGTCATTTGGCATTTTTAAAACTTAAGAATCTTATGATCAAAATAACAAATAACAAGATAAGTAATGTTACATCTCCTCCTTTAGGTGTACCTTTAAATATAGCTATATTTATTGAATCTCTTATGGGATTTCGTATAGGATTCAATTTTGTTTGTAGTGACAATGAATGTACAAAATATATTGTGGATGTCAAAACTATATACAAATAACAATGAACAAGTGAAAATAATATAAGGATTAAACCTTGCATCCAGCCTGGAGTTATAAACTCCAACTTAGAGTAGTATTTACCACTCAAGTTAACCCCCTACCCTAAGCAGCAGTACCTCAGCTACCACCTTATCAATTTAATACTAGTTATATTTAACTGAGGTTAACAGTTTTCAATTCAATTATCTATCAAGACAAGACTACACATTTGGTAAAACAGCATCATATAAACTAAAATAAACCTTTTTTTTTTAAACTATTCATACTACTATATACATCCATGTAATATAAAACACTTGTATTCAAATATCATTCAAATAATCTTGATGTTAGAAATCAAGAGGAGAGAAAATAAGTTCTAACATTCATTTAAATCAAAAACTTTGGCTAATATGATTCAGACATTACATATATTAAGATGCATCTATTTTCTGTCATGTAAATGCAATTAACAGCTTCCAAAACCTTGAATTGCTTGTATATGAGCATTTACTCAAACTCATTATTGTCAATAGAATAAAGTATTGTATTCATAGAAATTGTTATAAATCATAGTGCATAGTTATGCAGATTCTCAGAAACACTTATATACATATATACATACACACACACACACACACACACATATATATATATATATATATATATATATATACACACACACACACACACACACACACACATATATATATATATATATATATATATACACACATACACACACACACACATACACACACACACACACATATATATATATATATATATATATATACATACACACACACACACACACACATATATATATATATATATATATATATATATATATATATATATATATATATATATATACATATGCATACACACACACACACACACACACACACACACACACACATACACATACACACACACACACACACACACACACACACACACACACACACACACACACACACACACACACACACACACATATATATACATATATATATATATATATATATATATATATATATATGATCTCACTGAGTTATGTCCTTACTGAGCACTATCTTACTTGCTGTCCCTACAATAAATCTGTCTGCTTTATACAAAATAATGCACAGCAAACACATTTTAGTAACCAGATTTTACAACCATGCTATACTACTGCTTTAAAATATATCACATGACAATTTCTTCCAGTATAGAGTTATAAAATTATTTATGCTTGTCAATCAGATGAATTAAATGAGTTATAGTAATGTATATGTTTGGAACATAAGTTTTAACACAGATTATTAAGCTGCTGTTAAGTAGATTTTCAAAAACACTTGAATAAATGTTTCATTTTCTATGCCTTCTAAAATAAGACATTTACTTACTACAAGAAACTGTATCATTTAAACTCATTATAACTGACATATTTTATGAATTATAACATAGATATTTAAGTAATTATATAAAATAACTCACATTTAGATGTTAAAGAGTTCATTTTCCTTCACATAGTCGCATTTGTATAATTTCTATTTCCTGGTAGAGTGTCATTGCTGAATCTGTGATGTGTCAGTGTGATATCTAGGTCAAAGGTGAGACAAGCTGCTTTCAGCTTCTCTGTGAGAATTCTGAGAGTTGAAGCTTTTGAAGTAGCTCATGGACACTGTGCATGAGACAGCCCACATCCCAGATTGTCTCTCTTAACATTTTGGTGGGAAACTTATTAAAAACTAGTGACAAACATTCATTTAGCAGTGTAAATGCATCTAAACATGACAAAACCTTCACAATGTATTTTACAGGTTATTACAGCCACTATGTAAGTGAAATTAAGCCCAAAATGATTAATAAGTAATAAAACTCAATATTTTTGTCCCAACTCAATTTTTATGCAAATCTTATTATTTACTGTGTCTATATGATCAAAAGCATTTCTATATATTAATAAAGAAAAGAAAAAGAGAGTAGAAAGTAGAAGGGTGTAAGGCAGAAATAAAAAAAATGTAAGAGAAAGCTATAAGAAGTATATACAATGGAATATTACTTACTGTTTATATTAATAGAGTTAAAATAAAACATATTATTTACTGTTATTTAGTTCTAATTATTATTAGTTAAAGCATGACAGATTATTTACAAACAAGTATAAGCAGTGTAATCAAGAAAGTATAATTAGGAATAGCATTTGAAGAACATATAAACTTTTTACAAGGAATAAATATGTTATTATTCTATTAATCATATTTTCACTACTCTTCTCTCCCTGCCTTCCCCCACCCTTCACCCACTACATAATCTAAATAGAATGTCATTGTTTAAACAAAGAAAAGAAGAAAAGGAAAAGAAAAAAAAAAGATAAAGAAAAAAAATGTATCAAATTACTGACCTTACTTCTCCTTTTCAGAAAGAGAAACAAGTTGAATCACAACTTGCCATTAAATCTCCAGATATTTTGACTAGTTATGAAGCAAAACATTTCTTTGCATACAAAGAATAACTTTGATTAAATCTTTTTCAAAATATTTGTTGCTTCTTGGAAATGCAGGAGCTATATTTAAAAAGATTAATAATGAAATAAAATGATGAGAGAAAAAAAACCTAGAACAAATCATTTGTTTTTTAGTCTCTTCTTCTTCTCTGAAGTCTTCCACGAAGTTTCAGTTGCCAGTCTCTTTAATGAAGGACTAGCCCATTCCATTTCTTCTATTTTATCCAAAATCTTATTTTTTTTGATAAACAGTAAAGCAGAGTCTAAGTCATTGAAAATTTTAGGACCATCAGGAAGGAAGATTTTAAGCTTGGCAGGAAACAGAAGGTATGTTTTAAACTGTGCTCTTTTAAGCTCCCTTATTAGTGGCAGAAAAACTTTTCTTTTAGCTATTACCATGGAAGAATAGTCATTGTCAAAACGCACAGTTGTCTCATTAATCTTAACAGGAGCTTTAGCCTAAGCAGATTTAAGAACCATCTCTTTATCAAAAGATGATAGAAATCTAACTATAACTGATCTAGGATAGTTTTTGTTAGAGTTAGTATTAGCTATAGATCTATGTGCTCTTCGATACCAAAAGTGAATGCTTCTGGTAAGTCTAAAGTTTTAGGGAGCCATGTTGTTAAAAAAGAAGTAATATTGTTACCTTCAATTTTTTCTGGCAGTCCAAAAATCCTAATGTTATTGCGCCTAGATCTATTTTCCAGGTCATCCAGCTTTGTTTGTAAATGTGTATTTTGTTTCAGCAGAAACTCAATGTTGATTTCCTCTTCTTGTATTCTATTTTCCATGTCATTCACAGCTTCTTCTATGCCTGTCATCTGGATCTTCTGTTGTTGCAGGTCTATATGTAACAAGTCTATTTGTTTTGTAGTTTTTCTATGAAGGTGTCTATTTTAGTATCCATTTTATCCATCTTAGCAGTAAGTTGCTGGATTATAATTATCAGAGACTGAAGTTCTTTCTTGATGCTGGAGTCTTGAGAATTTGTCTTACTGGAACTCATTTCAGACTGATAAACTGACAGGAAAATTTCCAAAGTGATTTCTGACAGGAATATTGTTAAGATTTCCTTTCTTTTTTAGATATAGTTCAAGAACTATATAAAACAAACATATTTAGAAAGAAAATTACTTCAAAAATTAATTTTTAAGTAATTAATTCCTGTCAGTGTAATGAAATTGGTGGAGCTGAAGAAATCTGCTGCTATCCTGTGTTCATCCTTGGCCACGCCTTTTACCTTCTCCTCTTGACTGTCAAGTTCAGTCTTAATTGGAGAGAGCTTTACCTCCAGTTTGGCTAGATAAGTGCATCTCTCAACAAGTTGTAGTGTTGGGTGGTAGGAGGAGAGGGTTGTCTGTGTACATGAGGCAATTTCTACATTGCCCCAAGATGCCCAGATTCATCAGATAGACAGGAGAAAACACTGGGAGTTGACCCATGGACATGCCTGAATAAAAAACTATTTTCCTCTAGATAAGTGAGGAAAGTGAGTACAATAGCTGTTTTTCTCTAAGCAAGTGAGGAAAGTAAGTAGCAAAACTGTTTTTCTCTATGTAATGAGGAAGGTTGAGTGCTGTAGTAATTAGCAGGTTAATTAGTGCTTACAGGTTCTGAACAAGTGCTGATCATGAATAAGCACATTCAAGTGCTAAAACTAAGAATCTGTATCTGGACTAAACTAGTTACAGGAAAGGGGGAAACAAGTGCAAATGCGGACTTTTAAATCATAAAGTTGAGAGATATGGAAAAACTGCCCAAACAGCCAATAACTACAATTTCTGGGCCAGAACCACTCCTTATGTGGTAGGTAGGTTACCTAGTGCTTACCACTCCCACTGATAAGCTAGAAGGCTTCCCTCCAACACAGAAAGCTTGGGGGGGGGGCTCAGAAGCTTACATACAGTCCTGGATACAGCAAATCTGAATCTGGACTACACTAGTTAAAGGAAAGGTATATATTTATATATATATACAGAAAAGTAGCTAAAACAGCAGTAAAACAATTCAAATGCAGTACAAGCTAGCACACTTGAGTATGTAGCAATGTTAGACCAAGCAGTTTAAAAAATGCAATTAAATTAAAAATGACTAAAAACAAGTGCAGAAGGAGTCTATTAGGTAGCATGAGGTAAAGAGATGGGACTGGGGGGAGTGTCCCAGATCAAATCTACAGTGGGGGCAGGCATCTGCAAAAGCCTCCAAATTTAAACAACAACACAGGAATACGGAGGGTGGGTATGGGAAAACCAACACCTTCAGCAGAGATCTGAAAAACTATACAGTGAAGCAAAAATAACAGTGCACAACTCTGAAGTCAGCCAGCAATGATATAAAATTAGTCAAACAACAATTACTAGTACACAACTCTGAAGTGCCAGAAAAATATACTCAGCTCTGTATATCTCCAGATAGTTTGAAGAGCACTCTGTCAGGACACAGGAAGGCTCCAGCAATGATATGCATCCTGAGGCAATGTATCAATTGCTTTATGTACACTGACAACCACGTAAGCCTCAAACAAATACATTATGTGAGAGATGTAGTTACACATTGACACTGGAGGCTAGACTCTCACATGCAGACACTAAAAGCAACAAACAAGTTGTTAGCAACTCCCCCCCCCCCCACACACACACACACACAGGACCAGACACATAGACCCACATATGTGGAGGTGCTGACATGTAATGTACCAAAACCTCAAAGACCCCTCAGGCACAGTCATCTGAAACAACCTTTGCTGTGTGTATGTGAGAAAAACATATACCTGTGTGTACATATCATTAAACAAATCTCAGTTTTATGATAACTCACTGTAATAATTTCACTGTATTTACACTTCTTTTTGTACATTTGGAGCTTTTCTCCCCGGGCCTCCACTGAAAATGGACCTGCATCCAGTCGGACTTTCCCGGTTAACAAATGCAAAATAAATAATAAATAAATAAACTCCGCATGCACACAGACAAGACAATTCCCATCCCAACAAATAAAAACACATCTCACTGTGACTCAGCTACCAAGCCCATAAGTCAAAACTCCTCAACTCAATATTTCAGTCATAGGAGACTCCACTGTGAGATACACTGATGACCCTCTTACCAGACTGGATAAGGAGGTTAGAGTTAGTTGCCTGTCTGGAGCCAGAATCCACTAGATCATGCATGCACTCAACACCAAGTACCAGGCTGACTCAGTCACAGACCAATAATCAAGTACAATGCACTATTTGACATGTACTTGACTAGGCACTTAAAACAGCTGGAGTGACCTCAGAGGTTGCTCAGAAAGAGAATACAGGGTGTAAACAAGTCATATGTGGCTAGACTAAAAGCCCTTTCCCTTTACTCTGTCTCCTACCAACTATTAAGGGGTGACCTATGCCTAACCTGCAGGGCACTCAGAAATCCAGACCTGATACAGCTGCTACACATCCACAACACAAATAGCACAAGGGTCAACCAGTCTAGGGATCTAAACCTAGTCAGTGACTCAAACAAAACATGCTGGAGAGACAGAGTGTCTCAGAGATTACCCCTTCTTTGGAATTGGATTCCTATTCATGTTAAATAGAGCCCTTTCTTGGTTCTCTTCAAATGCAGTTTGGATCACTGGATGGGAAATCACAAACTTGACACCTGGGGTAATGTCCATGTCCCATATGGACATGGGCAATCTGTAAAATACTTAAAGCACAGGCACAAACTTATGCCATCCTCTTGCTCCTATTGGGCCATATATTGTGGAAAATTGGTTATATTAGCTAGGCTTGCCATGTACTGGGTAAAATCAGGTTATATTGGCTAAGCTTGTAAGAGCTTTTATGCCATTAGCCTAACAATCTCTAATGACCCTATGAACCTATAAAACTCTAGGTTAGCTGGGTTTTTCTTGGAATTTTCTTGTACTAAAAAGGTAAGTGTAACCTTTTTACTCCTTTAGTTTGCATAATGATGAAGAATGGAAAGGCTGTTGGCCCAGATGACATACCTGTGGAAGCACACAGGTGTTTAGGAGGCTCCCTATTATGCTGTCGCAGATGCAAGTTGTCGAATGCATCTTTTTCAAACTGAAAAGCACGAAAAGGCAAAATAGTGAAGTGGCTTTTCAGTGAATTCTTTCCCTGGGAAAGAATTTGTTTGGAAGCTTTCACTACTTTGCCTTTTTGGCACTGTAATGCGATCTCGGAGTTGGTATATTTAAGTAGGGGGGTGTGGGGGGCACAGCCCCCCACATTATGCAATGTTTTACAGTTTTTTTTTTGTTTCGGAACAGTGATTTTTTTAAGGTTTTGACGTTGTAAGCTTTCGCTTACATGGGGTTGATTATGTGTTGTTCACTCTTCTAAGCATGCAATATCATAATATAGACCCATTCAGGAGAGATGGCAGTGGAGTTTTTAACCAGATTGTTTAATAACATTTGGAAAGGGAGAGGATGCCTGATGAGTGGAGAAGAAGTGTTTTGGTACCAATTTTTAAAAATAAGGGTGATGTGCAGAGCTGTAGTAATTACAGAGGGATAAAACTGATCAGTCACAGCATGAAGTTATGAGAAAGAGTAATGGAAGCTAGGTTAAGAAGGAATGTGATGATTAGTGAGCAGCAGTATGGTTTCATGCCAGGAAAGAGCACTACAGATGTGATGTTTGCTCTGAGAGTGTTGATGGAGAAGTATACAGAAGGTCAGAAGGAGTTGCATTGTGTTTTTGAGGACTTAGAGAAAGCATATGACAGGGTGCCTAGAGAGGAGATGTGGTATTGTATGAGGAAATTGGGAGTGGCAGATAAGTATGTAAGAGTGGTACAGGATATGTACGAGGGTAGTGTGACAGTAGTGAGGTCTGCAGTAGGAGTAATGGATGCATTTAAAGTGGAGGTGGGATTACATCAAAGACCAGCTCTGAGCTCTTTCTTATTTGCAATGGTGATGGACAGGTTGACAGATGAGATCAGATAGGAGTCCCTGTGGACTATGATGTTTGCAGATGACATTGTGATCTGTAGTGAGAGTAGGGAACAGGTTGAGGAGATCCTGGAGAGGTGGAGATATGCTCTAGAGAGGAGAGGAATGAAGGTCAGCAGGACTAAGACAAAATATATGTGTATGAATGAGAGGGAAGATGGAGGAATGGTGAGGATGCAGGGAGTAGAAATGGCGAAGGTGGATGAGTTTAAATACTTGGGATCAACAGTTCAAAGTAATAGTGAGTGTGGAAGAGAGGTAAAGAAGAGAGTACAGGCAGGGTGCAGTGGATGGGGAATTGTGTCAGGAGTGATTTGTGACAGTCGGGTACCAGTAAGAGTGAAAGAGAAGATCTACAAGGGGGTAGTGAGACCAGCTATGTTATATGGATTGGAGACAGTGGCATTGATAAAAAGCAGGAGTCAGAGCTGGAGGTGGCAGAGTTAAACATGTTAAAATTTGCATTGGGTGTGACGAAGATGGACAGGATTAGGAATCAGTATATTAGAGAGTCATCTCAGGTTGGATGGATTGGAGACAAAGCCAAACAGGTGAGATTACGTTGGTTTGGACATGTGCTGAGGAGGGATGCTGGGTATATTGGGAAAAGAACGCTAAGGATGGAGCTGCCAGATAACAGAAAAAGAGGAAGGCCTAAGATAAGGTTTATGGATGTGGTGAGAGAGGACATGCAGGTGGTTGGTGTGACAAAGCAAGATGCAGAGGACAGGAAGAAATGGAAACATATGATCCGCTGTGGTGACCCCTAACAGTAACAGCCGAAAGAAGAAGTTTGCATAATTAATAAAGAATTTAAAGAATTTATTTGGAAGAAAGAGAAAGCAAGAGTTAAGTGAAATAAGTTGTGTCTCCCCAGGGTGGTTTAGGATTACCAGATTTAAGGGATATTTTAGAGTTACAGAGTTAAGACTCACATACATAACTCAAATAGAAGATTACAAATCAAAGTGGAAAGAAATTATGTTGAAACAGGGGTGGGGACATCACAAAATAAGATACTTGGATTTTGGATGCAGACCCTTAAGGAGAATAACAACAACCAATCTGTTAAAAAAAAAAAAAAAACTCTGTAAGAAAAAGGAAACATGTCAATGACATAAAGCTGTGATTTGCGAAAAACACATTATATATATTGGGTTACATAAGCAAGTTAGTTCATATTGTTAGTAAGCAGCATATTTTGCAATGCATTCCTTCTGGTGCTTGCAAATCCGATATGTAAAACATGTTTGAGCTCCACATTTGAATTTCACCAATTATGACTGCTAACTCATTTTTGCTTGTATACTGTAGCTATTATATTAATTCATTCTTTCTTTGATGCCTCCTTAATCCTATTCAGGGCTGCGGACGAGCCGGAGCTTATACTGGCAAGCAGTGAGTACAAGGTGGAGAACCATTCCAGGGCCGTACTCAGTCCTTTGCAGAATGTATACAGATAATCAGGCATACAAAATGTGCATACCTACTAGCAATTTAGAAGAGTTCATCTTACCTATCAGCAGATGTGAATGGAAACTGTAGCACCCAACAAAGCCCCCAAAAGACTCACGGAGGACAAGCAAATTCAACAATGGAGGTGCCTATGGTGGGAAATGAACTACAGCACCAAGAGCTATGAAAGAGCAGCACTAAACAGTGAACAGATTTCATTCTATTGCATTAATTCTGTCTACTGCTCCTGCTCTAATTACATATTCTGTATTACAGTTTTAGTTCTGTACTTCCAGGTTACACTCAAAAATTAGGTTTACTACACCTAAGTGGTTATTAAACACATAAAATAAACAATAACCCTTTCCTGCTACTTTATTACACATAGTTTTTTCATCATGAGAACATATACATTTTTGTTTTCCATCATTTACCCATCCCTGTAATCTTCCATTTCTTTAAATTGTTTCTAGGACCTTATTCTCAGCTGCCCTAACATTCCCATTTTCTTAGCTTCCATTTTTCTAACTTTGCATGATGGTGGAATGTAAATAAGCCTGACCCTTTCAACATAGCTGTACCTTCAAGTCACTGAACCAAAAATACTAATAATCTAGAAGTGAAATGACACCCTGTTTGGCCCATAGCTATTCCTGCCCCCAATAAGATTCTCATGCAATATAAAACTTATCTTGACTAGATTCAGCCTACAACCACAAAAGCCTTCAAAATGCTGAGTATTATACCCTGAAACCATTCAGGCAAATATATCCTTCACTACATATGCAACTCTTATAAGTAAAGTTTTTCAGCTGACTTTCTTATGTCAGTCTTTAATTACCATGTCTTCTTAGTAATAATGCCCTAGTACTTCAGCATATCACCTTCTGACCCAGCTATTCCTGCCTAGCAAACATAATTCTAGCAGTGCTATAAATCTTCTCTTCCTTCTCAGTAGCTTTTTCTTACGAATCTGAGTGCTATATTCCCACACAATCCTAATTCTCAACTGCCTTACTTATTGTTTTTCCATCTTTGGTCAAAACACATGCATCATCTATATATGTCAGAATAATCAGAAAGCCTTCCCTAACTCAGAGATTAACTCTGCTTCCTTTCCTTTAAAGCAGGGTAAAATTCATTCACAAATGAAAGCCTAATGAACTCAGAAGACACTCCTGTTTTATGCATCTTTTACTGTATCAAAGTGTGACCAACCATAGTCAGATTCACCTCCTTCACATAAAGCCCAGGCACAAAACATAAGTATATTAAGAAGGATCTTGGACAGGTTTATGACTGCCAGTAGATTGTAAGTACAAGACGCTGGATCATAGACAACTAGGGGGAAAAATCATTATGAGACAGGAACACTCCCTCCATGTGGGGGGACTGCAGCCCGTTTCTTTATGGAATTAGAGTTGCTGCAGTTTGGAGTAGTGGGAGTTCTTCTATGGTGACCTCATTCAAAAATGTTGTATCTTAGTCAAATGGCCATCTACCCATCACCAGTAATCACTTAAGTACGATACGTCTACACTATTAAAAACATTACATACAGTTACTAAGAATCAAAATCATTAAAAATGTTGTATCTTAGTCAAATGGCCATCTACCCATCACAAAAAAACAAAGAACTACCAGTAATCACTTAAGTACGATACAGTCTACACTATTAAAAACATTACATACAGTTACTCTCAAGAATCAATCATACTTCCCTTATCTGTGAATTAAAAATATTTCTTCAGTGCCTTCATACTATGATGCAGGCAATGTAACTTTGATTAGCAGTTCAGGCACCTGATAGACATCACACCTGACAGAAGAGGAATAATGCAGCTTAGCCTGCTTGTCAGTGTTCAGAGGGAAAGTATGGGCATGTCCTTTCTGTGGTAGAACCCACAGTGTATACCAAGGATTACACAGAGGTGTTGTCCATAGGGGGATGCAAGAACATCTGATTATGTCACACACAAAACACACTGGAGTGGGCATACATTGCAAAGGCTCACTGCATCCCCTCCCCTTCAACACCGATGAACATGCTTACAGCAAAAATCCCAACCACTACACATGAATGATCATACCTGTTCCCATTACCTCGACTTTTACTCCAGAAAATAAATGGGGCCTTAGGGCTCTTGTCCTGGTGGAACAAATGAGGTCATTGAGGGTAACAGGATAGGCTCAACGATCAGTTTGGGAACTGAAGCCAAAAGTAATTCTTCCCATTGCAATCTTTTGTTCCATCCAGTATGTGTCCCATTATTGTTTTATGTCTCACCTGCAATGTTTTTGAAATAAGCTCTAAATCTGTGTTGGGTCCTCATTTATTAATACATTACTTTTCCTTTCCCGTTTGGAGAAATTCTGCATTGGAGATAAAAAAAAGTTTTTATATGATGTCACATAAATAAATTTAATTCAGTATGGCAATTCCTGGGATGTTTCTTTGTAAAATAAATAAGGGGATGCCATCATTTTGTGATGAAGGTTTATACTGTTGTAATGTTAAGTCTATCTTGGGGAACAGACACTTAATAAAATTAAGTGTTTATTTTGTTTGTTTATTTTAAGTAGATGGGAAGACTGAACCACAATGGCTTCCATCCAGACATGACCTGGATATGCTTTGGAAAACCAAACTTTTCAGTAAACATCTAACAAGCATTACTAAATACAAGTAAAATATTCAGAATCAGCTGACAGAAAGTTAATCCTTGCAACTATTAATCTTTCCTTAGTTAACATGTTTTCAAGAATAATAAAGCAAACGTAGTAATGACAAAAGGTGGCTAGTTTACAGACATTCAGAATTTGCAAAATAAACATAATAACCACAAAAATGCAGTCATAGCAATGACCAGAGAAACATCAGCACAAATGGAGTATCAATGTATGTTAAGTGTCAGTTTCCAAGTCATCTTCTTATGCAGTTTATACAATGACTGCTCACGGCTATTCAAAAATGAGCACTCTTATTGGGCAGCCCATTAAGTATGCCCATTGTAAACTGAACGTATACCAAGAGAAAGAAGTGCAGACACTGAAGTACCATTGAACAGCCAAGCTTTTTATTGGCATATGCTGGGGGACAGCAAAATATGAGAGAATCAGGTATGTTCTACAAAACTGAAGAAGCAGAAACATACCCAAATTTCCTTGTATTTCTCCACTGTCCTTCATAAAATTTTGACTTTTTAAACATTAAAAAAAAATGGAGATTCACTTTTCTCTGTCACTCCTCCTGCACTGCACTGATGTATTGTGCAAGTGACGGAATGCAAGTCCAATACGCATACCGTGTACATTAGTAAACAAGGAAGAATGCAGAAGATTGAAGCCCTGTTATACAAAGACATTGGGCCAGATTCAGGAAGCCTCCGTGTAAGAGTTATAACTCTTACACGGAGGCTGCAGTTAAACGGTGTGATGTCAGCATGTCATGCATATGCATGAGGTGCATGAGGCATGCTGAATCACACTAGTAACTCTTACACGGTCCGTGTAAGAGAGTAGGGGGCGTGTCTGTAGGCTAAGCCCTGCAAGCGGACACGCCCCCGGAAGACTAGAATGGCTGAAAGTAAACAGCCACGAGAGAGGCCATGGAAATGTGAATAAACACACTACACAACACATGCCCCGACAGACCATCAGTGTATAAAGTGAAGAGATGTTATAAAATTAAATTAAAACCTTTTTTTTTTTTAAACCCCGTAAATGTTTGCTACTGTGTGCGCTCGTGTGCGCGGGTGTGCTACTAGCGCAATTGCAGTTAGCAGTCAGTGGAAAAGGATATAAGAACTAAATATGCAAAGTAAGCCAAGAAGTAATAGCTTAGCAGTAGAGTTGCTGGCCTAAGAGTAGGCAGGCAGGGTTCAAGCCCCCACAACAAACTTTTTTTTTTTTTGTAAATAAGCACTAAAACACCCCGACAGTATTGTACAAATGTAAAAGTATTCCCTTTTGTAAAATGCAATGAAATGGAGCATATATTTTGAAGTAACACAAGAATAAAAATAGTCAGAAATGTACTCATAGCTAAGCTGCTGTGAGACAGACTGCCCGTAGCTGAGTAGTGTTTAAAAAGCTGCAAACTGCGTGCCCGTTGCTAAGCACCGGTTTAACGGCTGAAACTGTTTGCAACTAGCTGTGCTAAGCTGAACATGTGTGTCACTAGCCAATTAAGGTTTACCCTAGTGCACACCATTTGCGCGACGCTCCCACAACCTAACTGCCAGTGCGCATGCGTTACCTCCGCGCAAACGAGCGCAGACCTGCTTTTAAGTGCTTAAAAGTGCTTTTGGCATGTTTGATTGACAGGTCTCAACTCATATCTGTCAGGAAAATCAAAAATCAGTTGTCAGATTCGAACCCAGGATACCATGCACTAGAGTCAAGGTACTAAACCACTAAGCCATGACAGCAATACCTAGAAATGCAGAAATAGCATATATATGGGATAAAATCCAGAATGGAGCATGATAAAGCATTTTCAGTGAAGTAGATACAATTCCAAAACGGCCAATCAGAGAAATGTGCGAGAAAAGTGGCATATATAAGCCCCATAGGCGGGAATACACAGCAGAAACGATTGTAGAACAGACCTGCAGTCAGAATGAGTGGAGTAGGTGAGGGACGTTGCTTTCGAGCACAGCGTTGGGGCGTTGAGGAGTCCAGATACATGGTCTGGCTCCTTGTCCATCATCACGAGGCCCAACTCATGCAGGGCCAGGTCTCATGGGGACCGTATAGGGCAGAGGCATGGGACCAGTTGGCTCGTGATCTGACCAGTGCTACTGGCATTCCACGCACTGGTGAGCAGGTCCGTCACCACCATGCGGACCTGAAGCGACGCAAGGAAGACCAGTTGTCCGAATGGATCCAGGAGGCCCGGATATGCCCAACGCCCCACTACTGAGTAAGTTACATTTTGCTTATGTATGTAAGGATTTCAACTGGCTGATACCATGGAGATGTGTAGTCCAATATTACTTTTTCAGACATTACAGCTGCAGGTGTCCGCCTGCGAACCGCGAGATGTATGGTCAGAGGCTGGTGCGGCTGCGCCACCATGCAGGTTAGTAACCCCACCCATTACTTGTAAATAAATATTGTACTGTAGCATGTATCAGAACACTGCAGTGTATTGATTAAAAGTAATATAATGTGCAAGCAGGAATTGTAAGTCTGCAGGTATGGCTGCAACAAGTTCATCAGTATGCAAGTGTAACTGGAAATATAATTGATAGAATTAAACAGTGCTGTAATACAGATGTCCCACCATGAATTAAATGTAACCTGCAGTAGTCCCAAGAGTACAGCTTTAGAATCTGAGGTAGTCATATGTGAGATATATCCCCTGTTGAAATGCTGAATCATGACAGAAGTGAGGCTGTTGGAAAGTGTTTGAATCACCACCAGTCTAACATGTGAACAAAGCCTAGAAGTACCAACCTGAACTGTGAAGTTGCAGGATGTGTGAGAGTGACAGAAAGGGTCATGTATTAATAAATAAAGTAGTAATAACCCCTGAATATAGTAGCCCCAGTGTGTTTCTACAGAACTAAATGCATGTGGGAAGTACATCTTAATATCCCAAACTGATTTCAGTGTGTCAGAATCTGGAATGTGTAGGCCAAAGTCTGTATGGTGATCACAGTATACAATTTGCAGATAGAATGAATGATTATCTGACAGACTAAACATCCATAGTTGTCCCCTGTCCTGTCATCAAAGTGTAGCAGGATGATGTATCTGATCAGATTAAAAATAAGTAGGATAGTGATGTATTTGTAACAGGTGTAGCATGACAGTCAAATAAAGATTATTTGAAACATCAGCCTCAACTTAATTGTGTACCTATTACAAATGTAAATCAATGTGTAACATATGAATGTGTCATCTCTGTCTATCTCCACCCAACCCTATAATTCCATATAACAACACCCACTAAATAATGGTATGTGAACATTTCATTAATCATGGACATTTGTCCGTTTCAAAAATATATGCATGCCTGTTTGTGCATGTGCCCTGTTCATACCTGCAAATTTGATGGCCTATTGCCATTAATCAACCCTGCATGTTGTTTGACTGTGTATTTCTGTTCAAATAATGCATGTGATATTGATATGCCCCATGTTCAATGGTGTTAATATCTGGGTGTTTGTTTGATGGGAATACCAATGCATGCTGTTACAACTAATCTGAATGGATTAAAATGCCACTTACCCAAACTAACATAACTACTCACAAACCTAGAACGCTTGGGAAGGCAGGTTCCAGCGGACCCACCTCTCCCACCTCAGCTGGCGACTGCACCTGGCACTAGTGCCCAGGCCGGACCCTCCGGTGGCCCTGTGCCACCTTCGGGTGGAAGCGCTGCAGGGGATGGGGCCCGTCCCCCCTCTGCAAGTGTGGCCGGAGGGGTCCGTCCACTCACCCTCCAAGGTGTCCGGTCTGTGGTGCGAAGGGAGATCCAAGACTCTGTACTTGGGCCCCTACGCCAGCTCGAGGCTCGTGTGGCACAGCTAATGGCCCCGGCCGTTGCCCCGCCTACACAGCCCCAGCACAGCCCCGCCCTGGGCTGTGAAGGAACAGTGACAACTGCCTATGGGTGGGGATATCAGTTCCACTGTTGCCATCTGTGGGCTCATGCATCTCGGATATCCCAACCTCCGTCCCCGTCAACTGTGTAACCCCCCCACGTGTGTCATACACCGCCCCTGTATGCGTCTTGTCTGTCTTGTCTGTTAACCTACCCAACCTACCTCCCCAGCTATACCGACTTCCTTCACCTGACATACCACTCTCACCTGAAAAAAAAAAGGGCACTCTGTACCCACAAAAAAATTACTCCCCATACATAGCTGTCCATGTCGCACATATGTCTGCTTGACATTGAAACAGTTAATTACAATTGGCTCTACAACAAATATTAATGTTGTCCTGACACCTCTCTCAGGGGTGAAAGGTTTCCAATGTCTCACCAAAATACATGGAAATGCACAGCTATTGCTGCCAAAGACATGGGCATCTATGGGCCTTACCTACATCCCTCCTGCAAATCCCACGCTTGTTTCCCTACTGTCTTACCCTCTTTGTGATCCCTTTTCACCACTTTCCTGTCACCCCTTTTTCTTTTCTTTCAAAGAAATTAGCGCGGGTGTGCGCTTGTGTTAGCGGAGCTCACCGCCAGTGCGCATGCGTGAGCTCCGCGCAAACGAGGGCAGACCTGGTTTAAAGTGCTTAAAAGTGCCTTTATGGCACTTTGATTGACAGGTCCTGTACTCAGTTTGAAAGTTTGCAAAGAAAAATAAATTCCCACTGTCAGTCTCGAACCCAGGACCTTGGTAACATTAGTCTGTATGACCTACCACTAAGCCATGCTTACCTTACAAGAGCACAGTGCTAAAATAAATATAACATGTAATAGTAAAAATCAGTATAAAAGCAATATAGGACATGTACTATCTGAAGCATGTCAGGCAGAGTTTTAATGGCCAAATTACTGGATTCCCATACTAGGTCAGTGTTAACAGAAACAGCCCTGCTACTTGTTAGCTTGTACATAATAAAGTAAGGTAATGTACATATATGAAGGTACGTATATCTACACATACAGATATATAAATATATCTAAATACATATGAAATATAGTTGTAGGTGTCAGTATCCATACACACTCACTACAGGAAACAGTGAACATAAATGCAGCAACCTGAATCTGCAACAAAGCCTGACCCCTGTGTGACCTACTTACCCTTCTAACTGCTTAAAGGTGGCCTCAGCACTTTGATTGACAGGCCCTGTACTCAGTTTGAAAGCTTGCAAATAAAAATGAATTCCCACTGTCAGTCTCAAACCCAGGACCTTGGTAACATTAGTCTGTATGACCCACCACTAAGCCATGCCAGCTTTACAAGAGCACAGTGCTAAAATAAATATAACATGTAATAGTAGGAATCAGTATAAAGGCAATATAGGAGGTGTACTATCCAAAGCATGTCAGGTAGAGTTTCAATGGCCAAATTACTGGATTCCCAGTTCAGTGTTAACAGAAACAGCCCTGCTACTTGTTAGCTTGTACATAATAAAGTAAGGTAATGTACATATATGAAGGTATGTATAGCTACACATACATATATATAAATATATATTAATACATATGAAAGATAGTTGTAGGTGTCAGTATCCATACACACTCACTACAGGAAACAGTGAACATAAATGCAGCAACCAGAATCTGCAACACAGCCTGGCTCCTGTGAGACCTACTAACCCCTTTAACTGCTTAAAGGTGCCTCCAGCACTTTGATTGATAGACCCTATACTCAAGTCAAAAGCAGAATATAAGCATACTAGTAGGCCCTACCACAAGACCATTGTAACACTAGTCTGTATGACCTACCACTAAGCCATGACTCTCATACAGGAATATAGTGCTAAATAAGTGGAACATGTAATAGTAGGAATGAAGATAAAGGCAATATAGTATGTCTACAACCCAAAGCATGTCAGGCAGACGTTTATAGTCCCAATTACTGGATTCCCATACTAGTGTAGTGTTAATAGAAACAGCCCTGCTAAATGTTAGCTTGTACCCAATAATGTCAGCTAATGTACATATATGAAAGTATGTATATGTACACAGATATATATATATTTATATAGCAATACATATGACATATAGTTGTAAGTGTCAGTATGCAGACACACTCACTACAGGGAACAGGCAAGAGAAATGCAGCAACCTGAATCTACAACACAGCATGAAGCATGGGAGATGTACTAACCTTCACACTCACAGAACACTGTCAACAGCATACCAGCAAGATCCACGCCCTACAATCTGAAAGGGCAACGCCTATCTCACATACCCTTTTATAGCAGTGTCCTGAAATCACAGTGAGACATGCAATCAGTACACACCTGGCTGCATGTAATTAGCAAATGCTGTCTTACAATTGGTGCAGAGGCCATCACATGGACCTATGCAGATACCTACAAAAGCATTGAGTACCCACACTACACTCATGCAATACATTCATTGCACAAAACCTACAGAGAAAGAGAGAGAGACAGAGAGAGAAACAAACAAATATAACGACAGCCAGCAGCAAAAGCAGCAGCAAGCAGCAAGCAGCAAACAGAAAGCAGCAAGCAGCAAGGAGCAAGCAGCAACAAGCACCACTGGCACAGCAACAGCTGCCACAAACACAGGTAATGCAAAGTAGCAGGTTAATCCTGTGTATACTGTGACACCTCCAAATGTATCATAGTTCACTATCTATAGGTATGTCCATGAGATAGGTTGTGTGTACATAGTCCTGAAATATAAACATATGTAATATTGCTGTACATGTTGCCCATACTTAACACTTCCATAGCTTAGAACACAAGGCCTGTTGTGCATATGATGCAGTAGTTCCCAGGGTCAGTAGAGGTTCCTCCTCATTGGTGTGGGACCACTGTGTATGTATGGCACTGTTCAGGTACATATCCTGTAGTATGGCCAGGGATTAATATCAGTCTGTCATGTGGTGCTATGTCCTCCAGGGGTGAATGTAGCACACATCCAGAGATACCATTTCATAACAGTGATGCTATGTGTTCCGCAATGATGAAGGTGGCTCTCACCTGGACATGTGAGAGGATAGGGAGGTGACAGTCATCTGGGATAACTAATACCACATGTGTAGGAGAATGGGGGGGGGTACCTGCACCTAAACTGTCTGCAACAATGTAGCCAATATCTGTGCATTTGGTGAATGTGAAGCATCTTAACACTGCTGACCACAGATGCCTTGCTGTCATGTGAATCTGCCCTGTGCTGCAGTAGCCTCCTACTATTGTTATACAATATGCCTGTATCTGTACTCCACTGGACAGGATTAATAAGTGGTGTGCAGTTGTTCTGGGTTAGATATGTGTGTGCACAGTACATGCAGTATGTGGGATGTCTGTGGTAAGCATATGCAAAGGTGCTGGTGGTGTGTGTTGTGGCTTCCACTGGCCCAATGGGCTGCATGGATAGCATCACTGTCATAACTACTGAATAACTGTGTAATTAAATGCATACATAGCAAGGTAGTGTACTGTGCTTGTGGTGTTGTTCGGATTTGTAAATCCAGGCTGAGTAATGTGTGCACATCACAGGGTTGGGTTGGATGGCAACACACATCCAGTATGTAGGGATGAACACCCAGAATGTGTCAGATGTGTCGCCTGTGCAGTAGTATCCGCCATTACCTGTGCAAGCCCCACAACACACACACATGCAACATATGGCAGAAGTACTATAGCAGTACACACATGTTCATAGGTTCATACTAGACTATTTGCCCTAGGGCATTGGTAAGCCTAGTAGAATGTGTTTGTCTTTGCCACCCAATTACAAGTTATGCTGCTATGCCCTTGTCCGATGTTAGTATACTGTGCCTCCATCTAACAGTGACATAGAAGTGATACCTGGGGTACAACTATGATCTACATCCAGTCATCCAGATTCCTATGGAAGAGAGTCAATGAGGACTCTGCCTTACCTGTAGTGTGAGCTCATTACAGACTGAAGGGACCCTCTCGCTTAGGAATATGCCCTCCAGCATGTCCATGCATGTCAGTGCTGAGGTCCAGCTCTCCTGAGCATGTGGCTGTATGGGACTCTGATTGCCTGAGGTGCAGCATGTTCATTACTGCTGGGTAGGACATGGCTGTATATGGCACGCACAGATTGCCTCTGAACAGGCAATAAGCCACTGAGTCCAGCTGGATTTACTTTACCTGGGCAGCATATGACATCTGTGTGAGCCATTGCATCCCCTTGATGAGGTACTGTTGTCCTGTACCAGTTGCTGTGGGTGTCTGGTTAGGTACATCCCAAAAGGTGCATTGTACGCAATTATAGGCTTGATGATGGATGAGTAAAGAGGCACAATGACCTCCACTGCCATACATGTGAATCCCTCATGATTAGCTGGGCTATATAACATGTCTCTCAATCCACATTGGCCATGTGGTTGACAAATGACAGACCGCTACCGTGTTTCTTCCCCAGGTCCCCAACTACGTCTTCTGTACTCAATGGCCTAACACCTATGTTGTACTGTGCCACCAATGTGGAGGCGTGGGAATCTGCATTGAATACTGATACTCCCCTCCTTTGTTCAAGTGTTGGGGCTGACAAGAATGGTAACAGCTATAACCTGGTAGTACTGGTGTGCTCCTGTGAAACCTGAAACAGGTACATGTTAATGCACAGATATCGATGTCCGGAATGTCAAGTAGGGTTTTGAGTGCGTGCATCCTTAGGTCTAGACTTCTGGTGTTGAGTAGCATCACTCTTACTTCCTCATCCTTTGTGATACAAATGGATGTGGGTTTGCCTTATGAGCCTTGCCTAATACAGGCACTATGGGTGTAGCAAGAGGCTCCGCCAAATTCCAATAGGACAGGGGCGACATGTGCAAGCTGTCCCTAGCAAAGCATACCACCCCAAGATGGCAGGCATTGGCACACCTGTGAATGACACCAGTATGTCAGTGAATTGTTGGAAGGGATCATCGTGCCTTGATATTGTGGCATGGTTCTAGGTGAGGGTAGGATGCTACTCAAGGTCAGGGTCAAACTGTCTTGGGCTACGTGCTCAGAGAGCTCTGTACTGTCTCATGTCATGTAGTCCAGGGAGGAATGTGTCAGGCCATTCACACCAGCATGGACATTGACTGAGTCAGACCTGTACTTGCCTTGGGGTTACCTGAGTGTTTGTGTTATGTGGCAGGTCATAGTGGCCGACAGGCTGCACACCGTGACCCTCACCTTGTTAAGCCTGGTGAACGTGATGTTAGTGTGCCTGATGATAGAGGCACCTAGTACAGGTGTATGAGGTGTGTTGTTTACTGTTAATGGCTGTGAGTGTTCAGCACATTGGCTTTGTGTGATATGTGTTGCACATGTTCGTTTCCATGGTAGTGGTTGCATGGATGTCTGCTTAGGAGGTCTCTGCTGCATAGGCATAGCTGTGGTCCGAGCCTACAAGTATGTTCATGTGTGATCATGTGTTAGGTCCACTGTTGTGGTAGGTCTATGTGAGACTGGAAGTGTAGTGTGTGGTCTCCTTGGCCACCTGACTGGTTATGGCGGTATTGAGTAGACAGAGCCTAGCCTCCAGTTTGGTATATGGTTGCATCACTCACATGAGATTGAATTTGTTGTTAGGAGGAGGGGGTTGTCTGTGTACATGCATCTGTTCCAACATTGTCTCTGGAGTACCACACTCACCAGCTGGACTGGGAGGGAACTGACAACTGACCTCTGGACATGCTAGAATACTATTCTGAATTCTGTAATAATTAATGATTGAAAACAAGGTCCAGTGGGGAGTGAGGGTGTACTGACATTACCTACAACTGCTGACTGATATAAAAGCGTCAGTGAGCAAGTGCCAGGTAACCTAAGTGCAATGTGTCACAATTAAGTAAATGCAACAATGAGAAGCAGTCACTTGCTGTCATGTGTAACATGGAAATACGTACAGTAAGCAATGCAGATATCAGTAGTGAGTCACATACGTGTTGACAAGCTGTGTACTATGTGGAAGTAGCATACCAGTGAAATAACAAGCTAACAAATAACAAGCATATAAACAAAGGTAGATCCAGGAGGCCTGGATGTAGTGGTTGCTAAAGCAAACAAGGTGTAGCAATGTCAGTAAGATACAGCTCAGATATGCAGGCACTATAAACCTGAAACCAGATGTCCCCAGCTATGAATGGCAGAGTACAGCCTATTGTCACACATGAGTGCAGACCACAAACCTTGGTAATGTTAAATAACTGGCCTGAAGGCCAACTGCCCATACCAGAACTAATACACTTGTACACTGGGCCCTCAATCAGCAGTTCCCAACTTCAATGGATGAAAGTTATGTGTCCAGCCACCACAGTGCTTGCCACCAACCTCCCTAATGTAAAACAACTGGTCTGAAGGCCAAGTGCTTAGTACAAATGACATAGAATGATAGCTACACTGTAATCAAGTTTTAACCAAGCAGTAATAAGTAGAAGTTAATACTCCCTGTATAGAATGTGTACCATGTATTGTTGAGATACTATGCTGATAACCTGTTTGTGTACCTTTCCAGCTTGACATGGCTCCAAAAAGGAACCCATCATATTCTGCTGCAGAGGATGACGTGATTCACCAGAGCCTGGTGCATGACTATGCCATCCTGTTCTCACGCACCACCCAGAATCAGCAGGAGAGGTCTGCACTGTGGCAAAACCTCGTTAGCAGGATAAATGATGTTGGCATGCATGATAGGACATATGAGCAGGTGAGACATCACTGCAGTGATTTGATAAGAAATGTCCGCCAGCGTGCTGCAGATATCCGCAGGCAACAGGTTGCCACAGGTGGGGGGGGTGGCCACACATACCCCCTCACCAGACAGGAGGGGCTACTGCTAAGTGTTGTGGATCCAGCCCCAGAACAACAACAGCAACACCCATGCATCATGATGGAGGTTGGATCCACACAGCAGCAACACACTGAGCGTGCAGGTAAGATGCCATATTCATTTATTGTTATTACTTTTACATTTGTTGACCCAGATAGTCTAGCTGGATATATGTCCATTTTCAGTAGAGGCCTGTGGAGAAAAGCTCCACACATAACGTAATAAAGGCAGACAGACAAGTTGTTAATACAGACAGCCAACATGATAGAATTGTACACCAGCCTGTTAACTAAATCAACATACATGTAAGGAACTCAAACAGTTTAGAGTCATACACAATATACCGTTGGTTTAAAAGCAATCCTACCTAAAGCATAACAGTTATGCAATAAGGCAAAAGCCAGATACATAATAGTTAGGGCTCAGAAGGGTAGAGAAGTAGAAGGAGTATGAAAGATACAATGATATGGAAGAGGCAGGAGTCAAGAAGGGAAGTGAGGAAAAGAAGGAAGACAGTCAAGAGGATGTGGGAGGGATGGGAGAAGTAGGTCAGAGCATAGAAGGACATCAAGGTGAAAGAAACAGGGTAGAAGCTAGTTTCTATGCACAATGAGGGGTTAAAGGTAAAGAGAGGGTAGGGAGAGGGACGTTAGCCTGTACTCCAAGAAGAACAAAGCCAGTGGTTTGGGAAGTACAGTTTGAGGTGTCGTTTGAAGAGAGGTAAGGGTGAGATTAGAGTTAACCCCTGGTATGTACATATGACTGTTCTGTACACTGTTACTTCATGCACGCATAAGGTGTGCATGTGGTATGTATCTGTCATCATGATATATATACAGACATTATGTGCAGCTGATGTGTATAAGGGAACTAGTGTACTACTGTACTGTATCATGTGCAAAACAAATGGCACACGTGCCCACTGACATTACTCTCTTCACACTTCCAGGTCCCTCCCATCTAGCAACGAGGCAGGCCATACATGCTGGTGAGTCTTTTTAACATTATCTGTAAAGCAATTTAGAAAACTAGGAAGAGTAGTGTAACTCTGTAGTAGACTTGCTGGTGACTGTGTTCACAATACCCGTAATACAGTTGTAGTAGATTGAGTAGTGTAACACGGTACTGATGTTTGTGTTTACTGTGGGGTGTGCATGTGTGCAAGCGTGCCTGTGCCCAAGTGTGCATGTGTGTTAGTGTCCATGAGTGCATGTGTCCATTTCTGAATGTGTGCATTAGTATTGAAATGCATCTCTGTCAAATATGTATGGAGACTGTAATCTGTGTTCCATGTTTTCCTCCTGTAGGTTCTGGTGCTGCTCTGGTGACCTGCAGCAGGAACCTGAATCTTGTGCCCCAGGTACTGATGATGATGAAATGTCTGTAATGGTGCAGGAAGGTGTGTCTGGGTCCACCATTGGTCAGCCAATTGACAGTACACAGCTTTCAACCCCATCAATGCGCACAGTCATCCTGCCGTTACATCCTTTGTCACCATTGTCCCTAGGTGATGGACAGTCTGCAGTGGGCATAGATCAGGGTAATGTGGTACCTGTGGTACATGCATCCCCACAAGGCAGCCATGAGCAGGGGCCTCCAATGGTACCACGCAGACAGTCGCCCATGGGTTCTCATGGGGGCATCCGTGGTCGTACTGCCTCTGGCCGACGTGCCCAAGGAGGTATGTCAACCTCCACTATGTTTCGAACTGTCATGCAGGCACAGGCACGTATGGAAAGGTACACCAGACAGGGTCTGAGGGAGCTGAGAGAATGTCACACAGCCATGACAGATGGCATGCGTGACGTTGCGAATGCTATCCGTAACTTCACAGATGTCGTTGACAGATGTTGTGGGGGCATAGAACAGCGGCTCCACAACCAGATGTCCATGGGCCAGGGCCATGGTGTGCGTTTGTGACGTCGACGTGGCCGTATGCCAGCAACAGCACCAGCTGGCAGTGGCCGCGGACGACAACAGGCCCACTCACGCACCTCAAGTGCCAGCACCAGCCCCAGCAATGCTGGGTCTGTGCTGTCATCAAGACGCCCCAGGAGACCACGTGCAGGTGGCTCTGGACAGTCCCAACAGGGAACTGTGTCCAGTCAACACACCCCTGCTTCCGATGACAGTACCCAGTCTGGGTTAGTACCGGATACGGCCCGTAGCACCCCTGCCAGGCACAGGTACCGTGTCCGTGCCCACAGACACTGATCTGGATGACCTGACAGGTGCAGTCTGTGGCTGTCCACAAAACCCTGTACATGGCAGCCATTATGTGGGACTGTGTGCATGCTTACACACATGCAGAAACCTAACACCTAGGGCAAACACATACACACACACACTGCACCGACACCGGTCCACCCTGTACTGCTGCCCCTCACAAACACACATACACACACATGTCAATTGGTGTTACCAGTGGCTGGCTTGGGCATACCTAACCCACACCCTGTGCATATGATGACACTGTGCCACCTCCTGCATACTACAACATTGGTGCAGGTAAAGGTAAACACGTTACTGATGCACAGGGTGACTACATAGATGTGTATAAGTAGTAACATGTTGGTAACTGTTCACTGTTCCAGTATAATTGTGTGTATATCCCAGCAGTCCTGCTGCAGTAACTGTATGACTGTCCTCAATTGTTATATGCACCCATACTACTTACCAAAGTGTACCAGCTGCACACCATCACATGCTAACATTGACTATGGCAATGCGCATCTTGTGCTGTTACGTAGATTCAGCTATATGTAACTGTTCTGTCACACATGCATTTATACACACCCTGCTACCCACACACATGCACACGCTCACCTGCCATTCCCATTATTTATCACCCTACATGAGTAGCTGTTGATACATGACAGGTACACATTTGAGAAGTGCACTATGTTGTTTACTACTGGCGTCCCCTTCTCTACCTGTACTCACAGGGTGCAGGCAACCTCATCGGTTGAAAGATGTAATGTGCATCAGGTACTGTAGTACCCTGATTGCCACATCAAACATGTTTCCCATATGGAAATGCACACACAGACACATCCCACATCCACACACTTGCCACATTCAGGCTTCAGAGCACTATCTAGGTATATTTGGGTACATGTCCGTGTTACAGTAGCATGTAACACTATACTGAGTACTGGCAGTTGTCTGTTGTCATGTTGTCTGTCTAGAATAAAAGAATTGTTTGATTATCCTACTCCGTTTTGTGGACATTACTTGAAGAAGTGTTACCTTACATGTGTTATTGGTACCACCACCTTCTCTTTTGTAGTTTTGTTTGTATAGGGTGCTATCAACATCACTGCTTGTGAAGGGTAATGACCACCCTGCAATGCATAGCCCCATGTGGCAAAAGCCACATCCCACCCCATCATTGTGCACACACACTAACCCCACCAACAGTAAAACACATACTTTCCATTTGCAAGATTCAAACCCATACCTAACTGTGTTATGACAGTAGAAACAGACACATTAGCAGAGTGTGCTATTTGCAGTAGTTGCAGAAATCCCTACTAATGCTGTACTTAGAGGGTGCTGACATCATCTGTGTGTAGGAGGAGGGATGTGCACCCTGTAGTGTGTTCTCCCAGTTGTCAAAAGCAGTTAACCCTCCCAGCATAGTGCACACACATAAACCCCACTCATACTAACACACATATATTCCTTTTGCAGGATTCAAACCCCTACCTAACTACGTTATGACAGTGGAGAAAGACGCATTAGCAGAGCACGCTATGCGAATTACTGGAGGACTTTACTACAGGTAATATAGTTATACAGTCCTGACATCATCAGTGTTTCAAAAGGGGAATCTGCATCCTGTACTGTACTGTCACAGTTGCTAATAGGGACATGTCCAACACACACATCGATGTGTTTGAGGTTTGCATATGTGGGGGATCCAGTACTCCAGTGTGATGAGTATATGGTTTGATTGCAACAATGAGGGATATACTCCGAGTGGTGAGCTGTTTGTACTCATGGTTGTGATGATCAGGTCTAGTATATCTTCCCCTCTTCTGGGAAGGTTGGTTACCTGTTCCATAGCCAAAGAATGTATGATCTATGTGAACCCTAGAGCTTGGGTATTGTGGCTTGTGTAATGTTTACAGTCTATGTTTGGGTAGCTAACGTCACCCAGTATGATGGTGTTTGCAGAGTAATCTAAACTGTCCTGTGTCAGCATGAAGGCTGTGTGGGAGTCCTGAGTTTGAGAGGGTGCTGTAAGAGCTCCTCTGTGTCTCTTGCCATGTGGTCCAGGGAGGTACGTCTCAGGTTGTTTGCACCAGCATGGACAATGTCTGCCTCATAGCTGTACTTGCTGTGGAGTGACCTGTGTGCCTGTGTTATGTGGCACATGCTATCACCCGACAAGTAGCTAACTGTGACCCTCACCGTGCTCTGTCTGGAGGGCGGCACGTCTGTCAACAGCTCATGTCAAGCAAGTTCACACCCCTCATAAATGATGTGGAAACCTTCAAAGGCCCAAGACCTGTTGACAATATGGACCAGACTGCAGATACCTCTATAAAGGCATTCTATGGACACATTCAGGAATGCATGGATCATGAAGCCATATATGAAAGCATGACCCAATTTTCCAAAGGCAAATGTCCTGGGTGCCGGACACCAGCCATAAACACACTATACAATAGAAGGATGACGCCACTACATGATACAACAACCTCCCAAAATGTGAAGGCACCACTGATGAGTATTGGAAGACAACTACAGGCACCCATATGATTGTCTAAGGCCATCTTTGAGAGAGGGTTCCACAAGCCACTGAGGATAATCACAAGGCTGCCTGTAGTTATGTTAGTAACCTGGGTGGTACTACCCAGATATGCTCAGAGGTAATCCAAGATGTCACACAAAATACAAAACATGCAGACATTGCCATCATCCTAGTGGGCAGGTTCAATGCTGCCTTCTCCCCCCACCACACCAAAAGGGCACATATGTCTCGTGGCACAGTGCTGCCCCCTGACATTACAGATGCTCAGGTAAGAGATGCCCTTCCCAAAGCAATAAACACTGCATCAATGGGACCAGACAGTGTCCCAGGCTGTGTCCTACATGAACCATGAGAAGAGCTACACCCAGACATAACACCACTGTTCAATCCCAGCCTTAATATACGGTATGTGGCCAGAGAGTGGCATACAGCAACAGTGGTGCCTCAACATTCAGGTGGTGCCTTCACGGATCCTGGACACTACTCGACCCATATGTCTGACTAGCTTTGTCTGCAAAGCTATGGCAAGGATCATCATGAACCTCACATATCTAGATATTGTGGACCTACAGACATGTCACCATACACAGTTTGGCTTTGTCAATGGCAAATCCTGCCTCTCCAACCAGTATGATTTCTTTGAAACAGTCACCAAGGCCACTGTCAAGGGGAAGGAGGTGTACACAGCCTACCTGAACCTTGCATAAGCGTTGGATACAATACCCCAGTTGTGCATTCTAGGGAAGCTCACCAGTGTACATATTAACCCCTATGTCACTATGGGTATTGCACAGTGGCTCAAGGGCAGAACACACATGGTAGAATTGCTGGAGCCATGTCAGCCTCCAACCTGGTACAAATGGTGTCCCACAAGGCACAGCCCTGGGAGCTGTCATCTTCATTATATATTTATCATAGGTACAGGCCAACATGGAAGTACTGTGGCACAGCAAGTCGCAGGTGACTGCAAACCGACACCATAATCAACTCACCAGCTAACACACGCACCCTCCAAAGGGACTCTTGGAAACACACGACTTGTGCCACAGCCATGGCCTCAACGTGAATGACAGAAAGCGTATAGTCATCCCTTTGTCAAACACAGAGTGACCACAACGTACCACATATGTGTTAATCCATTAAGTGCAGACGAAGGAATTATGGACCTTGGGGTACACAGGTTGATAGCATTCTACCATTTGACAACAACATGGACAAAGTGGTTAGGTAAGCATGTTATATGGGCCACATCATCATGGGATCCACATGTAGATCAGGGGTGGACATTGTGCCCCTTTACTCATCCCTCATCATGCCCATAATTGACTATGATGAACCTCTCGGCATGCACCTTACCAGACACCTGCAGCAACTGGAGATACCACATATGTACCTCGACAAGGGGATCAAAGGGCTCAAACAGATGCCACATACTGACTGGTTAAAGTAACAGCAGCTCTACTCAGTGACATACTGCCTCTTCATAGGCAATCTGTGCCTGACATAGAAGGCCAGGTCATACCCTCAGTTAATGGTCATGCTGCATCTCAGAATATCCAGATCCCACCAGGATACACACTGGAAATACTTGAACCTCAGGAGTGATATACACAGGACATGCTGGAGGGGCACATTCACAACTCAGAGGCTCCCTTCATTCCTGAATATTATCCCAATAGAGGTTAGGCAGACTGATTCAGTGACTATCTTCAAGAGTGATATTAATGACAGGATGTGACATTGTAGGGTTACCCTGGGTATCACTTATGTGTCACTGTGAGACAGAGGCACAGTATACTAACCTTGGAAAAGGGCATAGCAAGACAGATTCACAATGCATGTTGAAAGGCACACACATTCTGGCTAGGTAGATACATGCCCTGGGCAGACATCCCTGTACGAACCTATGGACCTATGTATCTTTATCACCATTGTCCCTATGTGCTGTTAATCACCAGTGTAATCTCAATACTATGGTAGCATGTGCAAAGGTCAGTTGTCAGTCACCTCTATGGTACAGTTGTGGAATATGTGTGTCATGTAGTAATGTCACAGCTGCCACATGTACACAGTCAACCCTATCCCCTACCCATGGATGTACATCACATGTATGAGATGGAAACACATGGCCAAACTGTGGACTAAGCACTCTGAACCCAGTACTGGCATAACCTGTCTGGTGGCATGAAATACTACCGTGACAGCAATACCAATCTGATGTGGACCTACACGGACAGCAATACAAGCATGGAAACACAACAGGTCAGCTGTGAAGCCTAAGGATAGCATCCTGCATGACTGGCAGACATCTCTGCAGCTGGCACACAGGCATACATTAGGCCTGCACACAGCACGATAACACATAGCACACAAATCCTGTGTGTCAAACAAGCACAGTCTGTACAGCTATACAACACTACTGCCGCAGTTGTGTTAGGTACTTTATTGTCCAGTACAGTGAGACAATGCTCACCAGGCTGGAAAAGGTGTAGGTCACAGTGATATGCTCATGGGGCACTATGGTTCACCACATAACACAAACATACAAGTCAGTCAGATGCATGGACACATATGACTCAGTCATTGTCCATGCCACCACAGCTGATGTGGGATGTCCCTCACTGGGATACATGATAGGGAACATGGAAGGGATCACTGAGCAAGTGACACAGGCTGGTAGACCCCTGACCTTGGTTGGCATCAGACCCTCACCAGGGATTCTGACAAATTACTGAATGCTAATAACTTAGTGTAGCTACAAAACCCTAGCTGAATGGTTCTTAGCATGCAGTCACTGCATTGCTATGGAATACTGTCTTACCACTCCCACAACAGGTGAAAACATGCAGCTCCTGTACATCAACAACATGTAGACTATATGCCCCAGACCAGGTGTGCATCCCTCACTACTAGGCTGATAGCATCTACATCTCACACTGTATATACACATCCCACATGCTGCACCTGCACAGAAGACCACGGTCATAATGTTACTCTGTGCAAATACCATGTATTCACATGTGGCAGGCATCACACATGGTAACTATTGAAGGTCACAGGTACATATGTGTATTTGGTACACACATACATCATGTGTGCATTGCCATAACTGGTTTAATCAATGTCATGCATTATTGTGAGTGACAACCCACACATGGGCATTCTGTGTGTGCAAAACACACGTGGCATGTCTGTAATCAAAAGCCATACATAATTGTGATATCGTTTAGAAAGGGGTATGTGCATCCTGTGGTGTGTTTTCCCAGTTGCCAAAAGGGATGTTTCTTTCATACACACACACTTACCCCCCTTCACACACACTTGCCAGCTGCTGGATTCAAACCCCTACCTAACTAGGTTATGACACTAGAGACGGACACATTAGCAGAGCGTGCTATTCGCATTACTGGGAGGTTTCCTATCCCCTGATATACTTATAGGGTGCTGACATCATCAGAGTTTAGAAAGTGGAATGATCATCCTGTGGTGTATTTTCCCAGTTGCCAAAAGGGATGTTTCTTTCATACACACACACTTGCCACCTGCTGGATTCAAACCCCTACCTAACTATGTTATGACACTAGAGACAGACGCATTAGCAGAGCGCTATTCAGATTACTGGGAGGTTTCCCTTCGCCTGATATACTTATAGGGTGCTGACATCATCAGAGTTTAGAAAGTGGAATGATCATCCTGTGGTGTATTTTCCCAGTTGCCAAAAGGGATGTTTCTTTCATACACACTTACACACACACTTGCCACCTGCTGGATTCAAACCCCTACCTAACTATGTTATGACACTACAGACAGACGCATTAGCAGAGCAAGCTATTCGGATTACTGGGAGGTTTCCTTTCCCCTGATATACTTATAGGGTGCTGACATCATCGGAGTTTAGAAAGTGGAATGATCATCCTGTGGTGTATTTTCCCAGTTGCCAAAAGGGATGTTTCTTTCATGCACACTTACTTACCCCCCTTCACACACACTTGCCACCTGCTGGATTCAAACCCTTACCTAACTATGTTATGACACTACAGACGGACGCATTAGCAGAGCACGCTATTCAGATTACTGAGAGATTCCTTTTCTCCGATATACTTATAGGGTGCTTACATGATCAGTGTCTAGAAAGGGGAATGAGCATCCTCTGGTGTGTTTTCACAGTTGCTAGGAGTAACATTTGGACCAAGTGTGTGAGCATGCCCAGTTAAGCCTTCCCATGGCATGTTGTGTGAAAGATGTCTCATTTATCTAAGTGTGTGAGCATGCCCAGTGTGGGCTTTACGTATGTTGAACTCTGCAGCCCATCACATTTGTGGATGAGTGTGACCTTCAACAAATACCTCCAGTTTATGGTTGTGTGTTCTGTGCCATGTTGTGTAGTTACTGTCCGAATGCTTTTTGTGTGAACAAAACAGGGAGTATACTGTGCCTGCAGGTTTTGCATGGGATACTTTGCACACAATTGTCAACATCCGTTCATACTGACCTAACACTGTAGCACTGTATAGTGTAGTGTTTCAGTACTTTCACTGTGGTGGTCAGTATCCTGGGCTTTAGTCCTATCACCGCTTTACATTTCCATAGTGTGCACAACAGCCTGGTTAGGGTCCAGTTGTGCACATCTGCACAAAGGCAGTGCCTCTACAGACCCTGGTAATTACTGCCCCATAAGCTTAACAAGTGTAGTCTGCAAATCTATGGAGAGGATCATAATTGAGCTCATAAACAAAGATATACGGGACATGCAGACATTGTACCCATCCCATTTTGGCTTGGTCAGGGGCAGATCATGCCTTTTGTACTGGGTTGACATCTTCAAATTGGTCACTTAGGCCATTGTTGGGGAAAGGCAGTCCATACAGCCTACCTTGGCCTTGCAAACACTTTCAACATAATACCCCACTCAGGTATTGTGGAAAACCCTAACAACTGAAATGTAAACCCATATGTCACAAGATGGGTTGCAAACTGGCTTAAGGATGGGACCCACAGGGTTAGAGTTGCTGGCACTATGTTAGACTTCAGGCTGGTCACAGGTGGTGTCACACAGGGCTCAGTCCTTGGCCCCCATTGTTTGTCATGTACTTCCCAGAAGTACAGGCCAACATGGAAGGACTTTGGCTGACAATGTTTGCAGATGACTGCACACTGGGCACCATGGTGGACAGTGCATCACACGGATATCCTTCAGAAGGGACTCACAGTAACTGATAGCTGGTGCCAGGGCCATGGCCTGAAGTCAAAGTGCACAACATGTGTAGACATACCCTTCAGGAAAAGCAAGGTGACCCCAAGCTACCATATAGGTGGCAATCCTCTAAGCACAGAGGAGGTTATCATGGACCTGGGGACCCAGGTTGACAGTCGCCGTTCTTCTGAGACTCACATTGCTAAAGTGGCTAGAAAGACCTTCTACATTGCCCACCTGCTCAGGATGGGATTCACATCCAGATCTAGTGGGTCATTGTTCCCCTGTACTCTTCACTTATCAGACCGGTGATCGAGTCTAATGCCCTATTCTGGCTGTATGTCACCCAACATCTGCAGCAATTGCAGACACCCTGAATGTCCCCCACCTAAAGGATCAAGGAACCCCAACAGCTGTCATATGCTGCCAGAATGAAGACACTCCCACTCTATTCACTCACATACCGTCTGCTTAGAGGTGACATGTGCCTGACATGCGAGGCCATGTCCAAACAGGGATTAATGGACATGCTCCACCTCAGAATCGGCAGATCCACCGGAACCACTAGTGCAGGTGACTTACACCTTAGCAGGGTTGTATGTTGGAGGGATGAAGTTATCACCCAGAGACTCCCTATGCTGTGTAATACAATCCCGGTCCATGTGAGGCAGAGCACCTTGCTGGCTGTGTTCAAGAGGTATCTTGACCTGTGGATGGAAGGTCATACGTTTAACCCAGGGATCATCACGGTGTCACTGCTGGAGAGAGGCATGACACAAAAATGGGCACAGTACTGTTTCCATATAAGGGGTGGTGTATGCCAATGAACTCTGTGCTAGGCTTATACCTGCCTTAGGGAAGATAGCCTAGTATAAACCTATGTACCTATGAACCTATCTGACCATGTTGCATTATGTTCAGATGTGAACTACTTACAACAGCCTCATCCAACATCAGTAGTGTATTCCACAACATGGGTGTACATTGGCGAACACTACCGATGTGCCCTAGGCCATTTCTAATGCTAGTCGGAGAGTGTGTTTGTCCATCAACACATTGTAAGTGATGTTTGCCATGACATATGTCTTGTTTAGTATACTGTGCCTCTGTCTACCTGTGACATAACATTGATACCCAGGGTAAACCTCCCATCTCCCATGCACTCATTAGGATTCCTGTTGAAGGGACTCAACGAGTGTCTCTATGGACAACCTGTACTGGTAGTTTACTCATGTGTGGGGGTGGCTTCTGTGTTTTGAATAATGCAGTACAGCCTGTCCTATATATGTCAGTGCTGGGGTTCAGGTCCCTCATGTGCATAGCTCCCTGCCATTCAGATTGTACAAGGTGCAGCATGTGCATTGATTCCAGCTTGGACATGGCTTTCTACATCAGGCACAGCTTGCATCTGGGTGGACAGCATGGCAGTGTGTGGAGCTGCACTCTGTGTAATCAGACTACACATTACATGTGTTCCAACTCTGTCATACTCCTGGTGAGGTACTGTTGTGGACTTTACAGGTGCTGGATGTGTCTGCATGAGGTACACCCCACAGGGGCTGTTGTGGTCATTTCTAATGCTGATGAAAGATAACTGCAGAACCACAATGACCTCCCCTTAGCTAGATGTCAGACAGCATGGACCATGCAATCAGAAATAAAAACAGGACCCTCTCCGCAAAGGGAAAGTGTCCTGTCTGCTGGACCCCAGCCATAAACAGACTGTATGACAGATGACGGTTACTAATGCAAGACAGAGCTACATCTCCAAAAGGGAAGACAGCTGTGATCAGCACTAGTAGAAAGCTACATTATCTCATAAAGACATGCAAGGTCAACTTGGGGACATAAATCACCAAAGACAATGAAGGTAACCACACTGATTTCTTCAGTTATGTCAGACACCTGGTTGTGAACCCTCGGATATGCTCAGAGTTGGTACACAACAACATATATTCCAGTGACCTGACAGATATTGGCAACATTCCGGCGGACAGCTTCAGTGCGATTTACCCCTCCCTCACCCCCAAAAGAAGATAGTTATCACTGCTGTATGTAACCTCACTGTCATCTTGGATGTCCATGTGAGAGCCACACTCAGCAAAGACAAGTACACAGCATCCATGGGACCTGCTGGTATCTCCAGTTGCATGCTATGTGAACTCCAGAAGGGGCTGGACCCGTTGATACAACTGCTATTTAACCTTAGTCTTGCTACAGGATATGTACCTGAACAGTGGCGTACGGCAACAGTGGTCCCACTCCACAGAGGAGATGCCTCCACAGACCATGGCAACTACCACCACACAAGCTTAACCAGCCTTGTCTGCAAAGATATGGAAGAGTCATTATGGAGCTCTTACACAGACACATTACTGACCTACGGACCCTTGTTCCCACCTAGTTCAGCTTTGTACAGGGCAGATCCTGCCTTTTGCACCTAGTTGACTACTATGAAACTGTCAGTAGGGCCATCGATGAGGGCTACAGTCCACACAGCCTACCTGCACTTGGCTAAGGCCTGTGACACAATACCACACTCAGGCATCATAGCCAAGCTCAACAGCTGACATATAATGGCATATGTTGCAGGATAGGTTGCAAAATGGCTAAGAAACAGAACCCATAAAGTCAACATTGCAGGTGCCTTGTCAGATTCGAAGCCAGTCACAGGTGGTGTCCCACAAGGATGTGTCCTGGGACCCCTCTTAATTGCTATTTACTTTTCAGATGTGAAAGCAAACATAGGGGGGTTGTGGCTGACAAAGTTTGCAGATGACTGCAACCTAGGCACCATAGTGAATACATCAGCCGGCACACAAATACTACAGAATGCCGTCACAAAGGCGGATAGCTGGTGCCAGACACATGGCCTGAAACTGAATGCAACTGATATGTATTAATCCCCTTTGGGAGGAGCAAAGTACCCACAGATCAATACATAGACAGCAACCCGCTGAGCACAGACAACAAATCAGACACCTGAGGACACATGTAGATAGTGACATCTCTTTTGACACCCCTGTTGCCAAAGTGGTTAGGAAGACTTTCTATCTTGCCCACCTTATCATGGAGGGTTTTCCATCAAGATCATAGGAGGTCATTGTTCCACTATCCTTCTCCCTTATCAGGCCCATGATTGAATACAAAGCCCCATATGGTATGTACCTCACCCAGCAATTGTAACAGCTGGAGACACCCCAAAGGTACCTACCATGGAGATCAGGGTTCTTCAACACATGTCAGATGCTTCCAGAATAGAGGAAATCCAGCTTTGTTCAGTGTCATACCGCATACGTACAGGTGTCCTATGTCTGACATACAAGACCATGTCCAATCAGGATTTGGTGGACATGCTCCACTGCAAGCAATCCAAATCCACCAGAGCCATGAGAGCTGAGGATTTGAACCTCAGCACATACATGTATAGGACATGCTGGAGGGACAGAGTCATAACTCAGAGGCATCTCACACTCTAGCAGAGTATCCCAGTCCATGTTTGACAGAGTCCCTCACTGACTCTCTTCAGGAGACATCTGGACAACTGCATTTGAGACGGAGGCACAGACTAGACAGAGGCACAGTCATGTTATTCAGTTACGTAAGGGGGTCATACTGTGTCACTACTAAGTCAGAGGAACAATCATCAGAATCTATTCTGTACACTTATTACCAGTATAAGGGGTGGCAATAGCCACATCACTATGGCTAGGCTTATACATGCACTAGGGCAGATAGGCTAGTAGTAGACTATGACACTATGAAACACCGGTGTATGTGTAGCTATTGTCAATCAAACAGTATGATGTGGTTTGGGGGGCTTGATATCTCCCTGTATTCCAACATTGTTTTGTCTATTCCTTCCAGCATGTCTAGAGATCAGTTGCTAGTGTCCTCTCCTGCTCAGCTGGTGAACCTGGGAATATTGAGGCAATGTTACACTTGCCTCATGTACACTGACAACCCTCTCCTTCTGCCATAAAACACACATACATGTGAGAGATGCAACTATATAGCCAAAGTGGAGGCTGAGCTCTCTCAACATAGGACTAGCAAGACCAGAGAGAAGGTGAAGGTAACCACACACACATCACAAATCCAGTCTCACATGGCACTATCACAACTTAAGATCATACACATAGACACACAGAGACACTCTCGGAGGCTCTGATCAGGATTCTACCGGAATGGCAGTGGCCACCACAGCAGACACTCACACAACTGCCTCCACAGGGCACAACACATGCAACACATTGACCACAGAGTCGGTGTGCCAAACAGTCACAGCCCTTAAGGCCAAAAACAATGCCAGACACACTTGTCTATGGTTACTCCATAGTCAGACACACTGGCGTCCCGCTCACCAGATCGGGTGCGGAGGAGGTCACAGTAAGCTGCCTATCGGGCACTGGAATCCACCACATAATGCAAGCACTCAGGTCACTCAACTGCAAGTACAGGTCTGACCCAGTCATTATCCATGCTGGTGTGAACGACCTGAGATGTACCTCCCTGGACTACATGGAAAGAGACATAGAGGATCCCTCTGATTATGTAGGCCAGGCAGGTATGACCCTGACCTTCAGCAGTATCCTACCTTCACCAAGTATGATGCCACATAAACAGAGACAAGATGATCAGCTGTATTATTTTGCTTAGACTATGGTGTCATTCAAAGGGGGTCCAATGTCTGTCTGCCTGGGGCGACATGCTGGAAAGGCCACGGTGATTTGCAAGGGACGGCTTGCACCTGTCACCCCTGGGCTTCCGGATTTCAGATTATGCTCTTGCCACCCCCATTGTGCCTTTTTTATGGAAGATTCAGATACTACACCTACCACCCTAGAACACAGTAAAGGAAGGACACTAAGGGTACTGCTGCTCAATGCCAGAGGTCTCAACCTCAAGCTGCACACACTCTATGCCCTTCTCAGTATGTAGCACATTGATGTCTGTGCTGTGCCTGAAACCTGGTTCACAGCTTCTGACAGCACCCCGACACTATCGGGTGTTACCTCATATCATGCATTCCGGCACCAGCATCCGGACAACACCAAGAAGGATGGTTGGTGTCCATATTCATCAAGGACACCCTCACCTCATTGTCGGTGGCAACACACGATGCATCGGAGACCATCCAGGTGCCAGTGACCGTAGGCAAGACTACTCTGCAGTTTGTAGCATGTTACATGCCACCCTCTCAAACTCAGGTACCTCACACAGCTATCCTGCAAACACTGAAGGGGATAAATGTATCTCCAAACACCATCCTACTGGGTGATTCCAACTATCCACATATAGACTGGGATCACTAATCATGCCACAACACTCTATAACACAAAGGTTCCATGAGTTCATACACTGAAATGCCATGGAACAACTGGTCCCAATCCCCTCAAGTGGAGGCAACATACTAGAACTCATCATCACGAACATGGGGTCACACTGTTCAACACCAGCAGTATACCCATCATTGGTGAGATCAGATCATGGACTACTCTCAGTGGGAGTCCACATCCCACCCACACCCCAGATGGAAAAACAAACAGTGAAGACCTTCTCAAATGCTGACTTCACATTTCTAAGGACTGGTGTGGTCTCTTTCAAGGCCCCCAAGCCAGCGGACACCATTACCCAAGCCACTTCACTTACAAATGCCTTCTACCAGCACCTCCAGGACTGCATGGATCAGGCAATCCCAAACAAAACAAAGACTCTTTGTACCACAGGCAAGCATCCAATCTGGTGGACCCTAGCCATAAACAAGCTCTACAACACAAGGAAGGAGCTACTACAAGATAGAGCATAATCTGTAGGAGGGAAGACACCCTGCTCATTGTGAGTAAAACACTGGGTTCCCCATACAATCATCTGAGGCAAGTTTTGAGAGTAAACCCACTCAGGACTCAAGGGACAATCATGAGGCCTTTTGCCTATGTTTGAAACCTGGGAGGAACTCCCAGATATGCTCAGAATTAGTTCGAATGATGTAGATATCACTGCACCTACAGACATTGCCAACATACTGGCTGACAGGTTCATTGCAGATTCCTCCCCTCCCCCAACTGGAGGTATCTACACCAGAGGATTGTAGCCCCAAACATCTCCAATGCTGGGGTGAGAACTGCTCTATCCAAGGCAGAAAACACTTTATCCATGGGACCAGATGGTGTCCCCAGTTGTGTGCTCCATGAACTCAATGAGTAATTACACCCGCAGTTAGGGCAGCTGTTTAATATTAGCCTCACCTCAGGATATGTGGCCAAGGAGTGGCATACGGCAATGGTGGACCCACTTCACAAAGGAGGTGCCTCCACCAACCCCGGAAACTACCATCCCATCAGCTTGACAAGCCTGTTCTACTAAGCTATGGAGAGGATCATAATGGGAATTATAAATGAAGACATAGGGGACTTGCAGACATTGGATACAACCCAGTTTGGCTTTGTCAAGGGCAGATCATGCCTTTTAAACTTGGTTGACTTTTTCAAAACAGTCACCCAGGCCATTGACGTGGGCAAGGCAGTCCACACAGCCTACCTTGACCTGGCAAAGGCTTTCGACACAATACCCCACTCAGGTATCATTGAAAACATCACCAGCTTAATTGTGAACCCATACATCACAGCATGGGTTGCAAACTAGCTAAGTGACGGAACACACAGGGTCAAAGTTGCTGGTGCCATGTCACACTCCAGAGCTGTCACAGGTGGTGTCCCACAGGGCTCAGTCCTGGGCCCACATTTGTTCAGCATCTACTTTTCAGAAGTACGAGCAAACACAGGAGGATTATGGCTGACAAAGTTTGACGATGACTGCAAACTGGGAAGCATAGTTGGAAACCCATCTGACACATACATCCTTCAGAAGGGTCTCATAGACATGGATAACTGGTGCCACAGCCATGACCGTACATTAAACACTAAACAATGCATAGCCATACCCTTCAGGAAGAACAAGGTTACCACTACTTCCCATCTAGGTGGCAATCCTCTAAGCACAGAGGAGGTTATCTGGGACCTGGGCACCCAGGTTGACAGTAACCTTTTGTTTGACACTCACATTGCCAGGGTAGTTTGGAAGGCCTTCTACATTGGCCACCTCATCATGCAGGGATTCACATCTAGATCAAGGGAGGTCATTGCTCCCCTGTACTCATCACTCATCAGACCAATGATTGCATACAATGCCCCATTCAGAATGTATCTGACCCAACACCTGCGGCAATTGGATGGGCCCACAAATTCCTCAACAGGAGGTGAAAGGGTCTCAAACATATTTCTTATGCTGCCCGACTGAAGGGATTCCAGCTGTATTCAGTCACTTACCGTCTGCTCAGAGGTGACCTGTGCCTGACATACAAGGCTATGTCCAACCCAGAATTATTGAACATGCTTCACCTCAAGACCTCTACATCCATCAGAACTACAAGGGCAGGAGACCTAAACCTCAACACAGATATTAATAGGATGTGCTGGAGGGACAGATTCATCACCCAGAGAGTCCCTATGCTGTGGAACAACATCCTGGTACATGTGAGGCTGAGCACCTCACTGGCTTCGTTCAAGTGAGATCTTGACCAATGAATGGGAGATTGCAGGTATACCCCAGGGATAACCTCAGTATCACTGCTTGACAGAGGCACAGCAAAATAATGGGCATATTATCCATCAACTTGAAGGGGTGGCAGAAGCCACAAAACTCTGGGCTAGGCTTATTAATGCCCTAGGGCAGATAGCCTAGTATGAACCTATGAACCTATGCACATAGGCCTGGGGCAGTTCCTGCTATTAGGACAGTGGTCTGCAGCAAGCTATATAGTAGTAGTGAGTTTTAGCCATTGGTTTTTGACCATGGCTATTCCATGTTGCTTCATTTTGTGGTACAAACATGGGTGTGTGGTTATCCATGCTATTTATTGCTAGTCACCCTCATTTTGTATCTTGTTCCATGTCTTTGCACATGTACATCACTGTATGACGTGTGACCTGGTAGTGTCAGGGTGCTGATGTGGGCTTTGACCCTGTTTTCTATTACAGCACTGATATCTACATTCTCTATACTGTGTGTGTTTACACTGCACACATCTTGATGTTTATACTTCTGGCATTGGGTAGCATTACATCTAGGTTCCTATCCCTTGTGGTACCCATGAGGTGGGTTTGTGTTTTTGTGGTTTATGATTCTTGAGGGTGGATGTTAGTTGGGGTCCTCAGGTGTGCATGTGGTACATGATATTACATTACTTAACACATGGCATTCATGCCTCAGGTGGTGCTGCAGGGCCACCTCTGTCGGATACACATACTACACTCCCTGTACATGTTTGGCAGCAGGTTGTGTCATGTTAGGCATCCCTGTTACTGTATGAGTGAGTCAGAGCGGGTATCAGTCCCAGTGTTCCTACTGACCAAGCGTATGTGCTGCGTTGCCTCTTTGCCAAGGCCAGGGCATACTGGGCACGCCTCCTTCTGCCTACTGGGACAAGGTCAGGTTGTTCCTCCTCCGAGTCACCCCTGCCTGTGGTGGCCTTGGCAATGGTGGGGATGTTTGGCCCAGCCCTGTGCTGGTCCTGCTGCAGCTGTTTCTGCAGGATCATATTATGTAGCATAGCACATATCATGATCATTTGGGTACATGTAGTTGGTGTGTACTGCAAGGCTCCACCAGATGTGTCCAGACACGGAACCGTGACTTGAGCAGCCCAAACACACGCTCTATGATATTACGTGTTTGTGCGTGTGCCTCATTATGGCGTTCCTGTTCAGGTGTGTGTGCATTTCTGATGGGTGTCATCAGCCACGGCTCAAGTGCATAACCTGCATCCCCCACTAGGTGTCCATGTGGGAAGTCCCCATTGGCAAATGATTGGTACAGCTGTGTCAGATGCCAGATATGGGAATCGTGGTAGCTCCCAGGGCAGCCAGCACACACATTCATTATTATGCCCTGGGCATCACACACGACCTGGCAGTTGATGGAGGGGTATCCCTTGCGGTTAATGTAGGCTCTACCCCACTCTCCTGCTGGTGCTTTGATGCGTATGTGCGTGCAGTCTATAGCACCCAGTACCTCAGGGTATTCCGCTATTTGCTGGAAGAGACGCATATTGCTGGCCAATACCTCATGGGCATTGGGGAAATATACATGATCACCGACATGTGCTGACATGGCATCCAGGAACTGGTGTAGTACCCTGGAGGCTGATGCCTGTGATATCCCCATCATATCGCCAGCTGGTCTCTGGAAGGTACCTGTTGCTAGTATTCTTAGGCCAACACATACCTTGGTTTCCACTGGGATGGGTTCCCCTCTGTTGGTTCTGTGTGTGAGGCGTGGCCTGCACAGCTCAACAATCTGCTGCAGGAGCTCTCTGTCCACTCTATAGCGCTCTACTATCTCCAGCTCATGTAACCCATGGTAGGTGACTCTGGGCCTGTATACTCTTCTCCTTCTCCTCACTCTGGGTTGTCTGTCAGCATCTGCATTGTCACCACCCTCAGCAATTCGCCTATGCCTGATTATAATAGCTATGGCAGCCCCTAGCATTTCTGCTCTGAGTTCAGTTTTTTTCAGTTTTCAATTCTGATAGCTTAGTTTCTGGCAGTATCTGTTGTGAGAAACAGCCTGCACTGCTCTTTGCACTGTTTTAAGTGCTGGGTTGGGCTTCTAGTCTGCCTGTGTAATTGCCTGCTTCTAATTGTTTCCACCAATTAACTCCAGTAGTATCTCCTGGCAGTTTCCCTGGATTTTAGTTGTTTCCTGTTTCCTTTCTGTTTCCTGAGGGGGAGCAATGTGCAGAACAGCTTAAACACGCTCACAGTCACATAAACACGTGCACAGATCCCTACACGGTGTTACACGCACACATCCTTACACGGTGTGAACTAGGCTGATTCATGCTAAAACGCAGCACACTGCCTTACACACGCAGCGCCAGCAAACCGTTGTAAACAGTTTGCAGCACGCTTCCACATGTTGAACCTGCCTTCCACGCATGCACGTATTTCAAGAAACTTTGAGTGTAGGGATAGCGTACACCTTCGATTTCTTGGCTTTCCTAGTGTTCTGTTGGGACACACCTCCCTCCCTGATGTCTGTCGGTCATCTGTTACCTTACATTGCCCTCCAATCTGGTACATTTATTGCTATCATCCCCCCCCATGATGTCACCTACCTCTTACTCCGTTCTTCCCCGTCTCTAACTCTTACACTACTCAGACAGTGCTCATTACCTATGTGACAGTGTGATTCAGTATTGTAACCCTCATTTACATAGGATTGCCTAGTAATGACTAGTTACATGTCTTACACGGAGCTTCCCCCCCTTGACAACCACTAAACGGAGGCCATATTGTTTTGGTCTGCAAGTCCCTCCATTGACATTCAATGTAATACATAAATCCCACAATTGTGGGCTTATAAGCTTTGGTTTTCAGTTTTAGGTAGCGCACCCCGTTTGCGCGGGTGTGCGCTGCAGTTAAACCCAAAAATCCCGTGAAAAAAAAAGTTATATAACTTATTTTTGCAACAGTTTTTCATGCCAATGGCCACATATTTGGCCATTGGCATGCTTAATGCAACATATGCACCCTTTATTTGGAGCTGACATATCTCCGTTTTTAATTTTGCAGAAATGTACTCAGTTGTCAGCTGAGTACATTTCTGCAGCTAACACGTCCGTTACACAGACTGGTTTCTGCTTCGTGGATCGCTCAGATACCTCATTTGCATATCTTTGAGCTGCAAATGAGGTATTGAGCATTTCCACGCCCAGTCCGTGTAAGAGACGTGTTAGCTGTCTCTTACACGGAGATTTGGGCTGTTCCTGAATCAGGAGGCTTACACAGAGGCTTACACTACTCTTGAACTCCGTGTAAGCCTTCCTGAATCTGTGTCATTATTTAAGAAAGGTAAGCAATTTCTTTCTTAGATAATGTCACTGTATAAAAGCAATCCTGTTTTCCTGTCTTTGGTATATCAGGATTTACCCATGGTTGGCTTTGTTTAATCAGTCGGACTTTATCCTTGTGATAAAACGAAGCACCTGGTATACTCAAGCACAGTCATGGCTTACTGCTTAAAATATCACAGTTAGCAGTCAGTTTTCACGATTTTATAAGAATGAACTGACTTGTACTACAGCATATGAAAAATCTCCTGGATTTCAGATGTTATGGACGGCTGCTTGATAATAACAGTTTGTGGGTAAAGCTTTGATGCTGTCAACCTTTTCAAACCATCTCTACTTAAAACATATCTTTATGTAATTTCCCTTCCAATTCCAACTATCTCCTGTAAATATTCCTGTAACCCCTGAAAACTTTCTTCTGCATCCTGTATCGGCTCTCTTTTCTTATAACCTAGCCCTACCATGCACATCTCTTTATCCTTCCTTTGATGCAAAATCAAATACATTTCTTCGTGTTTTCCTTCTATTTTAGTCTTACAGTGGTACATTTTAGTATACTACAAGCAGTACTTAACTATCCAGTGCTTCATTTCCTGTGACTTTGTCTCACATGTTTATGCCTTTTCTCTACATAGATCTTCACTCTTTCTGGATTCCTTATATACTATTATTGAACATACTCTAGTTATCTCATATATCTTGTGAAAATCACTATGATTTTTTCCCTAAATTCTGCTTTCTGCCCAACCTAAACTATACTGGTCTAAAAGAGTTACATATTCTAATCAAAAATCACTACAGACTGGTAGAAACCCTACTGTTTTACAATATGTCCTCTCATAACTGACGTGGCTAATTAACAATACTATGGGTTTTGATTCCAAAACAGTTTAAATCAGGCATAAACACACTGCACATATGCCCTGGACACTGTACAGACTCGTGATTTCATAATATATGTTGCAGGCAATGTATGCAAATGAAGAACTACAGAAGCGCTCCATGGTATTTTGTCCTGGACATCTTGTTATGAAAGCCAACAAAGTACATTAAACATCCTGAAAAGGCAAAAGAAAAATTTGAATCATTGATGACATTTTTGCTGCAGACAAAACATAAGATGAAAAGGAGAGGTAGAAAATGTTACAAAATGTTGCCAGCATGGAAGCTACCAGCCAGTTGTCTTCAAAACCACCTCTTTGACCAGGATATTATAGGTAGTTATTGACTGAAGAAAAAGAAAACCTGTCATCCCAGAAGAAAGAGAAATATTGCAGGTAAGTGCAAAAATAGTTGTGCATTATCTTTAATATTCTTCAGTAAATTAATGGTAGTGCAAAAACTCCATCATGAATTTCTGCAGTCATTGAATAATGCTTGAGATCCTCATATGTCAAAAAAAAAACTGCTGAGCCTTTCAATTAGTGCAGCAGGTCAGCAGTGTTCAGTTTTTCTGTGCCAAGGATGCAAGGTTCAAATCCTTTTTTGCCCCTCCCCTATCTTTGTACTTGCCTTTTTATATGGTACCCCTAATGTCGAGTGGTGATGAGGAGGACAAATATCATGTGGTGCAGTTGTCAGGATACAGGTTTGGAATCCCTTTTAGTGTTTTTAAGGCACATTACTTAATAGGATCCTTCGTGTCTAGTGGTTGAACTTGCTGGTAAAGCAGCTCAGTCAAGATCTTATGTAATTTGTGTGGAAGACAGTAAGCTACACAGAAGAAACTGCAGAATTTTCACACTACATTTATGTTAAAATTGAAGCTCCAGAAAGATGAGCAACCAGAGAAAGTGTTACAACCAGTACTGTTTCCAAGAGAATAAGGAATATGAGAAAGGTGAATTTCTGAACTGTGTCAGTTTAGGGAATTATGAGAGAAGCTGCTGACTAGAATTTTTTACATAAGTGGAAAAGAAAACTTTCCAGGTTTATCCACACAAAGATGGCTTGAACTGCCTCTGTCACATGATATATTGTTCTGCCAGAAATGCACATTTCTTGATCTGTATATGATTATATCATTTTCTTGTCTGACTGCAGTCTGTTACTTTGCTTAAGTTATTTTCATTGGAATATAAAAAATAGGTTTGGGAAGAAAACAAACCCCAGGATTCAATAAAGTCCATGTAGGGTCTGTGTAGAGCCTACACAGAATGTTTCTGTGTACACAGCCACGATCTTCCCTCAACAGCGCTCCATGCATATTGTGGTTCACGCCTGAGGGATGTCAGAACAACATGGATACTGAATCCGTGCAAGACTGATGGCACACCCACATACCTTTCATCCCATTAACCTGACCAAAGGCTGTACAAGATAATTTATTTCACTTATTTGGATTTATTTTATTTTATTTTAATTTTATATGCTTGTTTGCACTATGTGCCGCATTATTTAGCTATGCTTAGCTCTGCGCATCCATACATCAGACATGCACCACACATCTAAAAATAGAACTGGATGCATTCAATTTCTATTTTTTTTTTATTTTTATGTGCTTGTTTGCGTAATGTACCACATTATTTAGCTATGCTTAGCACTGTGCACTCATGCATTAGACACCCATGAGACATCTAAAAATAGAAAGCAGATGCATTTAATTGTTGTATTTGTGCGGTGCTTAGCACTGTGCAAAGCTGGGCTATGCTTACAGTGGTATTTTGCAGTATATCTGAAGATACACGAGTTCCCTTCACTATTCCAGTGGCTAGATAGGTTTAGTTATGGCTTACAGTGCAGTAGGTCCTGGGTTGAAGTCCTGGGTAGTAATACCTTTTACATATACTGCTGTGAAACTGTGTCAGGTCACTGAAACATCAGTTCACTTTTAATTTAATTATTGTTAAATTTAGAAAAGTTGCGCAATGCTAAGCATCACCTAAACATGGTCAACAGTATTTTCCTGTTTGCTCATTGCTAACCTTCACTTATACATGGGTTGTGTGAATTTGCACGATGCTAAGTGACGCAACGCATTTCTGATAGTTACATTGTGATGCGCAATGGCGGGAATGCATCCTATTTAAAGGGAAATAGGCAGGAACTGCACAGTATTCCTTGGAGCCTGAACTTTACTGTCAATATGGCTGCTGTCAAGGGAGAAGATGTGCACTTCAAAGCACAACATTAGGGTGTGCAGGAGTCTAGGGTTTTCACTGGACTCCTCGTAGAGCACTATGGACCCCGGCTGCTGTAGGGCACCTCAGGGCTCAGAATGCAAGTCTAAGGCCTAGGATAGTTTGGCCAGGGACCTGACCAGCGCAAATGGTACCCTTCACTGATGAATAGTGTTGTCACCATTATGACGACCTCTATCAATGGAAGACGGGTACTCTGGATCAGTGGATCCAAGAGGCACAGGTGGGGAATACCCCACAGATATGTAAGCATGTTTTCTATTAATTTATAAATATACAAGCTGAATCTGTGCAAAATTGGCATGCATAATGGTTTCCTTCTCTTTCCACAGCTGCAGAAGAGAGAGCTTGCAACGTGCGGTCCCATGCATGGCAGTTGGCCAGGATGAGGCAAGCACGTGGTAGGTAGGAAAATCAATAAAGTAATAAATGAATGCATACCTTATTAATAAAATAAAATAAATGCACATATTACAGTCTTAACAGTCATGTATAAAATACCTGGGACATCACAGTCTTTCATTAATGTGTCTGTGCATTTCTTAACTAGTTAAGCAAGTTAAAGCAAGTAAACATGCAGTACTGTGTAGCATAGCTTCCAACATTTAGTTAATTTTGTGGAATACCCAGATTAAGAGTCAATGTTGTGTTCTGCTCATTGTCTGAAATATGCTGTACATTGCAGTCAATAACTGAGTAGGGTAAACATGTAAGTTAACAGATGTCCTAGACAGCTATCTATGTGTGTAAATGCAAGATTTGAAACAACATGATTCAATAAAGTGTAAAAGGAGACAGTGCTCTCATAATTTATTTTTTTCAAATAAAATGTTCAGTATTACTGTAGTCACTCTTGTGGGTTCTAATCCCACACCAGCCAACTGAGAAATTTTGTAGTTTTCAATACTGTTTTACCATTTCATCAATAAATGTTGTGGAATAGCCAGATTATGAGTCCATGTTGTGGTCTGCTCATTGTCTGAAATATGCTGTAGATTGCAGTCAATAACTGAGTAAGGTAAACATGTAAGTTAACAGAAGTCCTATAAAGCTATCCATGTGTGTAAATGCAAGATTTGAAACAACATGAATCAATAAAGTGTAAAAGGAGATAGTGCTCTGATAATTTATTTTTTCAAATAAAATGTTCAGTATTACTGTAGCCACTGATTGTGGGTTCTAATCCCACACCAGACAACTGAGGAATTGTGCAGTTTTCAATAATGTTTTAGGTTTTCATTAATAAAACATAACCATGCTTGTATGTGAAGTGCACACCCACAGACCAGTGCAATGACTGTCCAGCTGTCAAGTGTAATCAGTGTACATGGACATACCTCTCAATTGTCATGATTTTTACAAAATGTATTGAATATTGTCTCATATGTGTGGTCTGTTTGGTATATGAACTTGTTTTACTGCCCAGTCTCCACCACATTGCTGAGAATCAATGTCAGAATAAATTTTCAGTCCTCTGATTTGCAGATATACATCTCTCGAAATGCAATTTAATGGCAAATCTGTTATCAGAATACCTTGTTACAACTGTAAAAGTACAGTATGTAAGAATATTCCCTGTTGCTGCGGCTTTATACCACTATTATGTATGGCTTGGCCCATAATGTCCTGTGCTAAGAGGTTAAGAGGTACGTACGTGGAACATCATATATACAATATAAGCAACACTGAATGAGTGCCGGATGCAATATGATCTGCACTGCAGTGTGTGTGTAAGGAACAGGATAGTATTTCAAATAATAAATGATATAGCAGTCAGTGGTCTCACAAGTAAAATCTAACATATCTAAAAGTATGTAGTTGTAGTATGTTTAGTTATATTATCTGTGCAGTTACTAATGCTCTCCTTTCTTCTCTCACCCCACCCCTTCTCTTCTTTTATTGATTTAATCAACTACATTTACTATTATCATTTGCTATTACCATATTATTTGTTATTATTTCTTAACTAAAATTTGACCAGCATGTACTAAATAACATCAAGAAAACCCACCAAAAGCTAGGTCTTCTTTATAGAAACAAATTCTCTCTACCCAAGCAAAAGTTGCTCTATCACATGCCTACCTTCTACCTACCCTTCTCTATGGCTCTCAGATTCTCATCAACCTGTAGACCTCTCTTATATCCAAACTTGAATCCACCTATAACAAAGTAGTGAAATTTGCCGCTGAACTACCATGCTCTTCTCACCACTGTCTAGCACTAGAAAAACTGAAATGGTTAGAATTCCCTCACAACCTTATTCTCTCCCAGCTCCAAATAATCCATTCCATCCTATTCCAGCCCACCTTTTGCCCTGCCATATTACCCATCTTCTTATCCTACACCCCAGCTAGAACACTCCGGAGCTCTGAACAACACCTCCTGACCATAACCAAGCCCAAGCTCAACATAGGAAAAAACCTGTATAGCTATAACCCTGCCAAACACAGGAATAAACTCCCACTTGACATCTGAAACACTAGATCCAAACTGCTATTCAAAAAGACTGTATGAAGTCACCTTAGCATAAATAAACTATGCCTGTTATCAGCCACCTGACCAACCCATCTCTCCAGACCAACCAGTCATTTCTTCTTCTCCTACAAGTACCTAACCCTAACTCCTTCCTAACTCTCTTACCCTTCTTCTCTACAAAAGCCTTCCCTACTTTCAACCCCTACACTTTCCTTAAACTGTTACAATTTCCTCACTAGAAGAATGCTCAAACACCACTTCTGCACTTTAATCTATTCTCACTGCTACTAAGAAACTTCCTTATTTTTTTTTGTTTTCTCTATACTGTAAATATTTTTCTTTTCCTGTTTACCTACTACAATATACGTAGTTAGCTAACATTGTATATAATCTGTAATCAGTCTTATGTATTGTGGACTCGCATTACATTGTTATGTAGCTTACTTGTGTACTTGCATACGTTTGTATTATGTCTGTAACTTTGGAGCTTTTCTCCCTGGGTATCTACTGAAAAAGGGCCTCGTCCCAGATGGACCAACCCAGTCAACAAATGTTAAATAAATAAAAAATGTTGGCTTTATGTATAATTTAATATTGCTTTGCCATTAAATAAAGTTTAATTTACAAGGTTTGTAGGATGATGTTGGTGATCAAGAAGAGGAGGAGGAGTTTGAGGGCAGCACCAAGGATCAAATGGTGGAAATTGAAAAGGGGTAATTGTGAGGTGAAGTTCAGGTATGAGTTAAGACAGGCACTGTGTGGCAGTGAAGAGTTACCAAATAGCTGGGTAACTACAGCAGAGCTAGTAAGAGAGACGGCTAGAAAGGTGCTTGGTATGACATCTGGACAGAGGAAGGATGACAAGGAGACATGGTGGTGGAATGAGGAAGTACAGGAGAGTATACAGAGAAAGAGGTTGGCAAAGAAAAAGTGGGATTGTCAGAGAGATGAAGAAAGTAGACAGGTGTATAAGGAGATGAGGTGCATGGCAAAGAGAGAGGTGGCAAAGGCTAAGGATAAGGCATGTGAAGAGTTGTATGAAAGGTTGGACACTGAGGAGGGAGAAAAGGACCTGTACCAATTGGCTAGACAGAGGGACCGAGCTAGGAAAGATGTAAGCAGGTAAAGGTGATAAAGGATAATGAGGGAAACATACTCACAAGTGAGGAGAGTGTGTTGAGGAGATGGAAAGAGTACTTTGAGGGGTTGATGAATGAAGAGAATGAGAGGCAGAGAAGGTTAGATGATGTAGGGATAGTGAATCATGAAGTACAATCGATTAGCAAGGAGGAAGTAAGGATAGCTATGAAGAGGATGAAGAATGGAAAGGCTGTTGGCCCAGATGACATACCTGTGGAAGCATGGAGGTGTTTAGGTGAAATGGCAGTGGAGTTTTTAACCTGATTGTTTAATGAAATCTTGGAAAGTGAGAGGATGCCTGAGGAATGGAGAAAAAGTGTTTTGGTACCGATTTTTAAGAATAAGGGTGGTGTGCAGAGCTGTAGTAACTACAGAGGGATTAAATTGATCAGTCACAGCATGAAGTTATGAGAAAGAGTAGTGGAAGCTAGGTTAAGAAGGGACGTGGTGATTAGTGATCAGCAGTATGGTTTCATGCTGGGAAAGAGCACAACAGATGCGATGTTTGCTCTGACAGTGTTGATGGAAAAGTACAGAGAATGTCAGAAGAAGTTGCATTGTGTTTTTGTAGACTTAGAGAAAGCGTATGACAGGGTGCCTAGAGAGGAGTTGTGGTATTGTATGTGGAAGTCAGGAGTGTCAGAGAAGTATGTAAGAGTGGTACAGGATATGTACAAGGGTAGTGTGACAATGGTGAGGTCTGCTGTGGGAGTGACGGATGCGTTTAAGGTGGAGGTGGGGTTACATCAAGGATCTGCTCTGAGCCCTTTCTTATTTGCAATGGTGATGGAGAGGTTGACAGATGAGATCAGACAGGAGTCCCTGTGGACTTTGATGTTTGCAGATTACACTGTGATCTGTAGTAAGAGTAGGGAACAGGTGGAGGAGACCCTGAAGAGATGGAGGTATGCTCTAGAGAGAAGAGGAATGAAGGTTAGCAGGACTAAGACAGAATATATGTGTGTGAATGAGAGAGAGGATAGAGGAATGGTGAGGATGCAAGGAGTAGAGCTGGCGAAGGTGGATGAGTTTAAATACTTGGGGTCAATAGTTCAGAGTAACGGTGGGTATGGAAGAGAGGTGAAGAAGAGAGTACAGGCAGGATGGAGTGGGTGGAGAAGAGTGTCAGAAGTGATTTGTGACAGACGAGTACCTGTAAGAGTGAAAGGGAAGGTCTACAAGTGGGTAGTGAGACCAGCTATGTTATATGGGTTGGAGACAGTGGCACTGACAAAAAGGTAGGAGTTTGAACTGGATGTGGCAGAGTTAAATATGTTAAGATTTGCACTGGGTGTGACAAGGGTGGACAGGATTAGGAATAAGTATATTAGAGGGTCAGCCCATGTTGGAAGGTTTGGAGACAAAGCCAGAGAGGCAAGATTATGTTGGTTTGGACATGTGCTGAGGAGGGATGCTGAGAATATTGGGAAAAAGATGCTAAGGATGAAGCTACCAGGTAACAGGAAAAGAGGAAGGCCTAAGATAAGGATTATGGATGTGGTGAGAGAGGACATGCAGGTGGTTGGTGTGACAGAGCAAGATGCAGAAAACAGGAAGAAATGGAAACAGGTGATCCACTGTGGCGACCCCTATCAGGAACAGCTGAAAGAAGATGATGATTGTTGTGTTCTTCATATTACATTTAATTTGTTTCCATTACTCATTATTGTTTTCTATTGTTATTAATTACATTTGTTTGGGTTACATTTATTTTTCTTTTATGTTTCTAATTTATTTACCACAGTGCAACAAAGTAGGCTGGTTCCTTGTGATCCACCTACCTTGGCTACCCCAGCTGAGGTTCTGGGGCCCAGCACGTCTGGGCCACTGCCTGGTGGCATCCCCCCATTGCCCCTGCACTACCTGCTTCATCAGGTAGTTCTGTCCCACAGGCTAGGAGCGTGCCCCACTCTAGGAGTGGAGACGGAGGGGATGCTTTTGTCACCCGTGATCAAATGCTAGGCATGTTGTGTAGGCTTGTGCATCATCTACGCTGGATGGAGAGCATGCTTCTCCCCATGCACCAGTGTCAGCCTCCACAGAAGCAGTGAAGGCGCAGTGCTGACAGTCCCATGGGTGAGGACTTAAGTCACACTGTTACCGTATCTGATGTCCATGGAACCTGGATCCCCCACTCCCTTCCCAACCAAGGTGTTCACCCCCCCTCTTGTGTCCCTCACCAACCCTGTCTGCTGTCTTGCATGTCTTGTCTGTCTGCAAATGCTTCCTCATCTTCCCAACTTACCTTTCCCACATATACCTATGTCCCTTCCCCAACATTCCACTCTCTCCATAAAAAAAAAAAAAAAGTACCTGTCTCCCCCCCAAAAAAAATTGTCCCGTACATAGCTTTCTGTTTTGCATACTTGTCCACTGGACACACTTAATTTGATCCAATTGGCTTGACAACACACTTATGTTGTCATCACCCCTCTCTCTGAGGGCAACAGTCCAAATTCAGCTAAAAATCTTTGCAAGTGCACAGTTGTTGCTGTTGAAGAAATGGATAGCTATGGTTCTTTCTTACACCCTTCCTGCACATCCCTATCTGCCTTTCACTATGTTTTCCCCCCTGCACCACTGTCTTATCTGCCCAATTTTCTTTTCTTTAAAGAATAATTAGCGCAGCATCGCTAAGCTATGCTAAATGGTGGTGTATTAGTATATGTATATGTATTTGAAAGCATAATAATCACATTCAAAAAGGATACCTATGCCCTATTTCAAACCCAGCACCATCTCACTTGATCAAGAGTACATCAACCTGCCAAGCCACACAGCCAGTTAATTAGTTTAAGAAAAACATAGTAATTGGCATTTTCTCATCATTAAGCATGTTTATGAGATGCTGTGCATTGTGCCACAAATCTGCTAAAACATTAATGGAAAAATAAGAATTTAAATGGAAATCTGGTAGAGACAAAAAATCACTATAAAGCCATACACATAGTAACAGGTGTAAGTGAGGTATGTAACAGCAGTTCGGCGTGCAATGACCTGTACAACATGTAAAAACACACCTGTTCCATCAATGACTCTGCAGCTCAATCTGTTGAATGCTTGGAACACCTTTATTTTTAGTTTACATGCTCCTAGGTACAAATTCAGCATGTCTAGCATTTAAAATACATGATGTGTACAGCGCCATTATAAATTCTGATATGTATGACTGTCTCATCACCTATTTATCCACCCAAAGCAGTACAAATGGAATGTCTGCTTCTAAATAATGGAAGTCAAAGGCCTACAGATAGGAACACATTTTAACTATTGCTATTACAACCTTAGAAAATGCCTAGAATGACAGGTTATGCATTAGCATGAATCCCCAGAGGAATTTGACATTTGCAATTCAAATGTGGCCCAGTAATATCAGACTGCAGTCCACAATGACTTGCCAGTGATATTATAGACAACCACAGCTGTGCAAGTAACATACAAATATGGAGGTCATGCTAGAAGCAAGGGTTGCCAGCACACACGTTCCAGATAACTACTATGACATAACACATGACTTGACAGTTGTTGAAATGGTTGAACATAATGGTTACTGTCCCCACTACCTTGTGCTAGAACACACCAAGCATGTTGCCTTTTACTCTGTTAATAATACATTTGGCTAACATACTTACCTTAAACACATACCTTATTTCCAGTTGGATGAATGTCCTCAATCTGGCTCTGCCTGTTCATCAAGTCTGTCACAGGTCTAAGAGTTACCCTTCTCTGTTGTCATCCTGCAAAGTCTTCTGTCTCTCTGTCTATGCCTATTGCTAGCAGCAGCAGCTTCAGCCTGTAGCACACACACATATGTATGTAAGAAATAGCTGCTATAAACATTCTCTCCGTGCTGATGTTGCATTTTTACTCCACTAATTTTCATCCCAACATATGAGAAAGGGAATGGAATCTACATTGATGCCTTATATCTTGTTGAGTAGGTTCATGGGAATTGGCTGATTATACTGCAAATCAGCTGTGTAGGCTGAATTTAGCAATTCTGAACCACGGATTGGTTCAGATGCAATCAACTGATAATGAGTTGTTGTTTCTTTTGGATTTTATGGGTCACCACAGCGGAAACTCCGGTCCGCTAATGATTGGTAGTTGATTTTTACGTGCCGAGTTACCAGCCCTGACGCACAACCATCAACGAAGGTACGCCCATTCACGCATGTCTCCACGCAGAAGATGGTCTAGCTGAGAATCGAACCGGACAGCATCTTACTGTGAGGCAACAATGCTACCGCAGCACCACCACCGCGAGGAAAACTTCTAGCAAGGCAAACCAGTGTGTATGAGAGTTACTTCTTATGCCTGACTCATCGACACATTACTTGTACAGCAGTATTTTTCTACCGAGGTGTTTTGTACTCAATCAGGTATGTATCCAGTTTGTTTCCAATATGATGTATATGTTTGAATATACTTAGGGAGAATGGGGATTACATCAGTAAGCCTATGTTAGAACTGTACTGATGACATGGCATTGATCTCCAGCCCTGTTACACATACAGATGATTTAGAGTATACCCAGGGTAAAATGCTGTGTGAAAACTAGGTACACAGGTCTCTTGGTCACTTCCTTTGATAGCACTTGTAATAGTACACTGCTGTTTTGCTGCTACTATTGTTTAGACATATTTTTTGGGGGGGGTTCAGGCACACTACAATGGATTTCTATGTTGGGTGTGTCAACATACATGAGTATCTGTCATGGCACAAACAGGAATATGTCACTATTGACACAATCTTAGTTGTGTCCACACCCTTTGCATGTTTGGCAGACTGTTGCATATGAGATGTGTAATCAAGTGGGGAATACTGACAGCCTTCCTTTACTGCTGTATGTACACATAGTTTGCTCATATGTATGTGATCCTTAGATGTGTTCTCATACCTTTGTATTTAAGGGAACATCATGCATGCACATCGCAGGCCACCATTTTCTGAGGTGGAAAGCAGCCTCATCATTGAGGCTTTGCAACAATATTACCAGGTCATGCTGTTCCGAAGGAGGACAAATAGGTCCAAAAGTGCAGCAATGTGGGATGAACTGATGCATAACATCAATGCCGTGGGTCATCAAAATTGGACGTACCAGCAGGTGCAACACCATGCCACATATATTATAAATGCGGCAAGAAGACATGCAGCTGATGTGGCCGGGGATCGTCAGATCACTGGTGATGGGCCTGCAGCAGAAGCTCCTCTCACAGCCACAGAAGAATTCCTGGAAAACCTTGCTACACAGGACAGCTCCCAGTCATCCATCAGCCAATATGTTGTGGACATGGCTGCCACCCATTCCTCTCAAGAGGAGCATCCAGGTATGCTTAGTTAGACAAGCAGTAGAATACTGTTGCATTCATCCTGAAAGTTGTATCTAGTTTCACATGGGTGTCAGGTGTTTTTTTTTTGGGGGGAGGGTAAGTTAGATGCAGTCTTAAGCTCATCTAGAGACTGTCAGCCACATACCTTTTAATACAGCAGTTACTGTATATGTGAGATATTTGGACGTATTACCCCTGTTATATTTTAACATGTGGTGCTGTTGCCATTACCTCTCCTTCAAACGTTTTCAGGACAATCAGGAATTGGCAGAGACAGTGCCCCTGCTGCTGGTAAGCAAAAACTGTTTTGTCAGAGATGTGGATATAGTTCAATGTACTGTCTGCATGATTGTCAACTGTAAAGATATTTTCAGAATGTCCACAGATTAGACCCATACCTCTGCCTTGCAGGTATGACCATAGTGATTGACCTGAAAGTATTGTCAGGACATCACAGATTGTCATAACTTTCAACTTTGCAGAATGTCCACAGTGTACATAGTTTCTTGTTTGCTGGATAATTATTTCCAAATAATTACAGTTGGGGTTAGAAAATAATGTCCCCATGTCCTACTCTGTGAGATTGTGAGGTACACAAGTCTGCAATAGTGACATCAGTGTCTATACCTTAACATATTTTGTACCATAGTACTGCAGAGCATAGTAGTGCGGGTATTAATGTACTGATTTTTTCCTTTTTATCATAGGTGACCAGGGAGGTTGGTCTTTGTCCCCTACACCACCTGATGTCAGTGTCTGTTCAGACTCTGATGATGATGGTGGCCAAATTGAGGCACAGAGACACAGAGGCTGACATCCCTTGTCCACCCTCATTATCGCCATACACAGCCAGTATGCCTATGCATACCCAGCCCCCTGAAGCCACAGATATTGGATAGTCAGAGGGTGGAGACATTGAATAGGGAAGTGTGGCTACTGTGGCTTCAGTGACTGTTGACACTGGCCATAGTCAAACTGTTGGAGGCACAGGCACTTTCAGAAAGGAACTCCCAATGAATGCTCAGGGTTATGGATGCAGCACAGTCTGACATTTGTGACTGCCACCACCGTGTTGCTGATACCCTAGATAGGCTGACTGTCACAGTGGAAAGAGGTAGGTCTGAGCCAGTTCGCACACTATCTGTCTTGGAAAACACACTGTCTGTGATGGAACGTCTGACTGGAGTTGAGTGTCGGCCTCCTGGGCATAGGTCAGCAACTACATCTGCTGAGAGTCAATGTGGCAGTGCGCAATCATGCTTCCATAGTGGCAGTACATCCAACAGTACAGAGGGGAGTGTGCTGTCCACACCAAGACATAGTAGGCCATGGTCTCATGGTCCTGAGCATTCCTGTGGAGGGTACATGACCCAGCAGACATCAGTCACTCTCAGGTAGTAGCACAGCATCTGACCTTGGACGTGGAGGTGCCAGTTCAACTCCTGGTAGATACAGTTCTCATGTTCGGGGGCGGAGATGATGAGCTGTCAGCTCTACCATGCATGGATCACAGCTGTCCATCATACAGGCATGTAGGAATATCACTGACCTTGGCTGTGGTCATGTAGACACTCACACACCAATGTCACACTGAGGGCACCTACAGGCACACACACACACAATATTTCCATGGTCCATCTTGCCTGCTTCCCTTCCTGACGCACACACACGTGCTTGCCAACCTATTGGGTCAGCCTAGGCCTCCTGCACCCTCACACAACACCCTGTGCATGTGATGATAACTGTGCCACATTCCTATCATCTTTCTCATGGATGCAGGGGCATAATGCTATGTGTCTGATGCACAGGGTGACTATCTACATTAGTATGAATTTGTTTCATCCATTGTTGCTGTTGACATGCTGCTTGTAATAGTCATTTACAGATATTGTACTTTGCCATTTATAATGTGTATACCATAATTTGCATACATTATGATGAATGCTGTTGTAAGGGCTGTGGAGTCACACAATGAAATGTGTCTTGTGGAAATGTTTACGTTTCACTTTCAGGATTGTGTAGGACACAACTATGGTTACACATCTACAATCAACCCATCAACATCAGAGCACAGGATTGAATGTCAGCACAGAAGAGAAATGTCATCAAAAAGGTAATACAGTATAGGTTCATAGGTTCATAGATTCACAGGTGTTTACTAGGCTAATGAACACAAGGGCTTCTTTAAGCCTAGCCATGCATCCCAAATCTCTGACAAGGTCTGATACTTTTGATAAGTGTAAGCAGGGTTTTGGGAGCTGAAACATTTACAAGCAGGGGCCTGGGAGATGAACCATTTACAGTTTCTCTGTGTGCATTAGAGACACAGGTCCCAATCCAGGGATGATTGTCCTGTTCCCTATCCAATTGTGTAATTTGCATTTGATTTGTGCTAAGGCAGAACTCTGCTTCACATGGATGGGGAGCCTGTTCTATGTAGGGTGTAGTCTTTAGGATACATACCTGTATCCCCAGCAAGTCCTATTTATACCGCAGACAAGGTGTAAGTCTGTAGAACAGGTATTTCAGTAATTCTAGTGCTAGTTGTTTCATGGATATGCAGGAGGTCCACAGTGGGGTCTGAGAATGCCGTGTAAGGCAGGCATACATCTCCCCTCCAAAACCTGTACAACACAGAATACAGGGATAGGGCTTTGACACAGTCTGCGTAGGACATTTTACGTCTGACCTGTATTGGTTTAGTGAGGAATCTCTGTGGATGTTCCAATTGTTGGATATGCCTGGTTAGGTACATACCAAAGGTAGCATTACACTCAATGATAGGTCTGATGAAAGACAAATACAGTGGAACAATGACTTCCTTGGACTTGCATGCCATACCTTTGTTTATATATTGTGCAGCACAGAATGCTATCCCCAATACTGTAGACACTTGATACCCCACCAGGAGCAACAATATCTTAGACCTAGTCATTACCAACATGAGTGACTGGTGTTCCACACTGGAAGTCAACTCCTCGTTCGTCAGATCTGACCATAAGCTAATCACCCTTGATATCCACATCCTGCCCCCACCCCCCTTAAGGAAACTACTGTAAATAATTTCTCCAAAGCTAGCTTCATGCTCCTTAAGACAAAAGTGGTAAACCAAATGGACAATACAGTTATGACTGCTGAATCCTTCACAAATGCACTCTATAAGCACTTACATGAGTGCATGGATCATGCTACCCCTAACAGAACCAAGACTCTATCCTCCAAAAAAGGAAGCCAATCTGGTGGTCCCCTGCCATAAACAAACTCTACAACAGAAGGAAGAAACTATTGCAAAACAGAGTAAAATCCAATGAATGGAGGAGCACCCTGGTCAGCCTCAGTAAGAAGATGAGATCCCTCATAAAATCCTCCAAAGCTAGTTGCAAAAACAAAATCACCACTGATTCTAAGGACAATCACAAAGCATTTTATAGCTATGTCAAGAATCTCAATGGCAACACCCACATCTGCTCTGAGTTACAGCAAGTTTGGCATGAAAATTACAGAACCAACCGATATTGCCAACATCCTGGCAGATAGGTTCAGTGCTAACTTTACCCCCCTCTCACCTCCTAAAGGGCCCATATCTATACCGGAAGACTACAGAGTCCCTGTAATCACAACTACGCAGGTAAAAACTGCACTCTCTAAAGCCAAGAACACAGCATCCATGGGACCGGACAACATCCCAGGCTGCGTATTACACGAACTTCAGTACGAACTGACTCCCCACCTAAGTACCATGTTCAATCATAGCCTCAAATCAGGCTTTGTGCCAACTGAATGGTGCATGGCAACAGTTATCCCACTCCACAAAGGGGAAGCCACCAAGGACCCTGGGAACTATCACCCTATTAGCCTGACGAGCCTGGTCTGCAAGGCCATGGAACGTATCATCATGGAACTTATAAACAAAGACATTGGTATCCTACAAACACTGGACCCCACCCAGTTTGGGTTTGTGAAAGGCAGATCATGCCTCCTGAACCTGATCAACTTCTTTGAGGCGGTCACCAAAGCCATAGACGAGGGTAAGGTGGTTCACACAACTTATCTTGATCTCGCCGAGGCTTTTGACACCATTCCCATTCTGGAATTATAGATAAACTCACTAAATTAGGTATAAATCCCTATGTCACAAGATGGGTGGCCAACTGGCTCACTGGCAGAACCCACACTGTAAAAGTTGCAGACTCCAAATCCGACTTCAAACCAGTGACAAGTGGAGTACCATAGGGTTCAGTCCTGGGTCCTCTCCTGTTTGGTATCTACTTCTCTGAATTACAGGCTAACACAGAAGGTCTCTGGCTAACGAAGTTCACAGATGACTGCAACCTAGGAGCCATAGTCGAGTCCCCAAACGATGTGGAAATCCTACAAAAGGGCCTCACTGAGACAGATGCCTGGTTTCAGAGCCATGGCCTCAAGCTCAATGCCAAAAAGTGCATTGTCATCCCCTCTGGTAAAAACTCTGTACCCATGAACTACCATATAGGCGGCAGTCTACTAAACGTCGAATCTGTGATAAGAGACCTTGGGACCCAGGTGGACAGTAGTCTCTCCTTTGATAATCACATCCCCACAGTAGTCAGGAAATCCTTCTACATGGCACACCTCTTCAAGAAATGGTTCTCAACCAGGAAAAAAGAGGTCATTGTTCCCCTCTACTCGTTACTCATTAGACCCATTATACAGTACAATGCCCCATTTGGAATGTACCTCACAAGACATCTGCAACAGCTGGAAAGGCCACAGAAGTACCTCACAAAGAGGATTACCAGCCTCAAACAGTTGCCTTATGCTGACTGTCTCAAAAAACTCCAGCTTTACTCTGTAGCATATCACCCACTCCGAGGCGATCTCTGCCTAACATACAAAGCTATGTCTAACCCAGAGCTGCTGGACATGCTGCACTTAAAGAAATCCCAATCCCTCCAAGCTACATGCTCCAGGGACCTAAACCTTGTCACCACAATAAACAGAACATGCTGGAGGGATAGATTCCTGTCCCAGAGACTTCCCATACTCTGGAACAAACTACCCATCTATATCAAGCAGAGTTCCTCATTAGCACTCTTCAAGAAAAATCTTGATGAGTGGATGGTTAATAGGAAATTCACCATGGGGATCACTTCTGTGGCTCTGCTCAACAGGGGCACAGGAAAATAACTTTCGTTGGTGGCGAAAGCCAGGGAACCTTGTTGGGTAGGCTTACTTAGGCCCTTGGCCCAATAGCCTAGCACCTACCTATGAACCTATGTATGTGTTGGGTGGTGAAAGCCAGGGAACCTTCTTGGCTAGGCTTACTTAGGCCCTTGGGACAATAGCCTAGTACCTACCTATGAACCTATGTAAGTGTTTCCTTCAGTCCCTGACTACTAGGCCAACTGTTAGAGGTGTGCTGTCAATATGGATGACTTCCCAAAGCATAGCATTGTGAATTTCTTGGCATTTAGTGTTAGTACATGGCTCTGACACCAGTTGTATGTCAGTGTCAGCCCTTCCTGGAGAACATTTGTGTCCCCTGGATGAGGGGAAAGCTGTGCATACAGCCTACCTGGACTTAGCCAAGGCATTTGACACTATCCCTCACTCAGGCATCATTGACCAACTCACCCAAACTAGGCATCAGCCCTTATATCATTAGATGGGTCACTAACTATCTCACTGATAGAACTCATATAGTCAAAATAGGGGAATCCACCTCCAATAGCAGACCTGTAACCAGTGGTGTTCCACAGCGTTCAGTCCTGGGACCTCTGCTGTTTGGAATATATTTCTCCAAAGTACAAGTAAAAACTAAAGGTCTGTGGCTGACAAAGTTTGCTGATGACTGCAAACTAGGAGCAGTCATAGAATCTCCAAATAATGTCAACAACCTACAAGAGGGTCTTACAAAAAGAAATGATTATAAACAGCACCTGGAACGGTCGACAACATAGAATAACACCAATATCCGCTCTCAGTCAGTAGTAGCAGCACCGAACACTTCTTTTTGAACAAAATACGTTTATTGAAAATAAAACAAGCTGAAATCCAAAGCACACATCAGAGTTAAGCGCTTTCATCTACTCTATGTAGACTTCCTCAGAACTGTATCATCCTAACCACTACCCTCTTATATACAAACATAAATCGATTAGTTTCATCAATTAAATAAAACAATTAAAACATAATTAATTGTGAGAATTTAAAATGTACCCCCCAAGTGGGAGATATTAAGAAAATAATAGAAAACAACTGGAATATACTGAAAACTGATGACAGTGTATATAAGAAGGTGGGGGGGGGGGGGTTCACACAACTTATCTTGATCTCGCCGAGGCTTTTGACTAGAAAAAAAACTATGGACAGTAATTATGGACACAATTCCATAGGTACCACAAAATGTGGGAGCTGTAGCCAATGTGGGTCAATCATTCGGTTACCTTATTTAATTCTGAAGGACAAAAATAAAACAGAGGTTAGATTCCGAAAAGGCAATTGCAGAACCTCTTACCTAGTTTATTTGGCTAAGTGTACCAAATGCCCTTGTTTTTATGTGGGGAAGACGGAGAGATGTCTTAGAAATAGAATTTACGATCATTTATACAAAATAAGAAAAAAGGATACTAATAATGCTTTATGGAGACATCTCAGTGGTAACACACATTGTAATTCCTTTAATTTTGGCATTTTAGAATGTATAAAAGCAAATCCAAGAGGGGGAAGTATGAAATATAAACTTGGAGAGGAAGAAACTAGGTGGCAAATCAAACTAAATGCCTCTACATTTCCTGAACTTAATGAAACAGTCTCCATTAAACCCATTCTGGAAAATAGAGGGTAGCCAAGAGAGAGGTGGAGATTTACAAAAGTTTAGTTAAAGCAAGGATGTATTTTATTGTGGCATGTGTGTCAATATTACAAATGTCAATATTATAAATATTTTTGGTATATCCATTTTTATGCGGTAAGCAACTGTTTTCAACAAGTGTGGGAAGTTTGAATGAACATTCTTTGTTCTCTTTTTTGTCTATATATGTAAGGCAATTGACAAGGAAATGAAGCACTGAGCACTTTAAATTCTCAC